>NC_081571.1:78982108-78996323 GCF_022355385.1 Mustela nigripes | reverse complement strand
ATGTGCTATGGTGAGTGCTATGAAGTGTGTAAACCTGGTGATTCACAGACCTGTATCCCTGGGGATAAAAATATATTATATGTTTATAAAAAAATAAAAAATTAAATTAGTGTTGGTTGTAAAAAAAAAGACATTGTAAATAAGAAATAATATAAATCTTTAGCTTTCCTATGGAAAAGCTTTTCTATATAATACTATCTAAGCAATTTGTTTCTTAATTTCTTAAAGCCAGTACATTAGGAGCATTATTCCTAATAAAAATAGACCGTGACTTTTGTCTATTTTCTTTTTGGAGAAAGAAGATATAAACTCAATCTGTAAAGTATAAATAGCCTAATTTAGAATTATTCAATCATGGTTGAATAGCCATTGAAAAAGAATTTTAAAAACTTTTTCAAGATTTTAATGACACTAGAAACTGATCATAAAGATGTATAATTATAGTATTCAAAGTTCTGTATTACTTTCATCACTTTCTTCCAAAAATAGATTTTTACTCTTTGTCTTATTGTTCCTAGTATCATGCTAGGTAACTCTGAAAATCATTGAGGACATAACTACCATTATCGCCATAGCTCACGTGGTGAGAGACACGAAGTTACCCAACCATAATGCATCACTCTTGACAAACAACATGTCAGCTGAACAGAAGGAAAGTGGGAAGAAATACAGCAGGACAGCGAGGATGACTGTGACAAGGACAGCAGTGATGATGACCAAATCAACAACCAAAAAGGAAGGTATCATCCTGAAAGAAATGTGGTGCTTAGGAAATTGCTATGTGATAGGAAAGAAAACTCGTATCTAACAAGTTTGGTTTTTTTTTTAAAGATGAAAGAGGTATTTTGTTTTTTTTTTTCTGAGTCTATTTAGCATACTTCAACTTTGACCTGACAGAATTTGTAGGTTTTTAGACATACTTAGCCAATCAGCCACAATTTCAATGAATTATGACAAGAGCTTTTGATCAGCGTTATTAAAGGGCAAGATGCTTCCCTTGCTGCTTTGGGAAGTTTCTGAGTTCAGTTAGATGCTCTCTGACCATACACATGCACACCTACACCTAGTCTTTTTATTTACTATTGGAAGTGGGTTTTCCAAACAAGTTTTCATTAATTTTTCCTGGCTGTCTCTGAACTTCTTATAATTTTAAAAGCAGAATTAAAAGCGAACATGAACTTCATGTTATAGAATAGACAGGTTGTACTGTAATTCTGAAACAAAAATAAATCTTAACAACAATGCACTAGCTTCTTATAGCAAACACATGGGGGGGATTTCTTTAAGTAGCATTACCAAATGTTAGAATTGTTGAGCCTTTTTTTTTCTTACTAGTTTTCAGAAAATAAATTTAAAATAGTGAAAAAATATGAGCAGTACAAAGGTTTGCTATTTTGGGTATTCTTCTTCCTTAATAGAACATTCCTTTTAAAAAATTATTTTTGGTTTTTCATTTACTTGCAGACATAGTTGAGGAAAGAGACATTACAGACACTGGAAAAGAAAATTTAAGAGTTTAAATTATCTGGGATGGGCACTAAAGGGAGGGACCCAGGATTAAGCACTTACTTCCCCTTCAGGGCCCATCAGACCTGGGTTTGAATTCCAGCTCTTCTGCTTGTAACCATGATTCCCTGGAGTAATTCAATTAATTTGTGTTTGGTGAGTCTGAAATGACAGTAAATATGGCTCCTTTATTCAGCAGAGATGTTACCACATTCTTTATTTTACTGGGATTGGGTTTGTCTTCTCTCTCTCTCTCTCTTTTTTTTTTTAAAGAAAATGTTCTTTTTTTTTTTTTTTTCTATAATATGGCATTGAAAAATTGGAACAAATTCCTGTCTGGGAAGTGAGGCTGATGCTTTCTAATTCACGTTTTTGGGTTACTGAGCATCTGGTCAGTGGATTAAAACAAAACAAACAAAAGACAACCTTTTGCATTACTTAAGTCTTTTCTGAGGCTGGTGTGGAACAACACAAACTTCTGTTGGAGGCAAGTGATCCAGCATCCAAACATCACACAGGACATCTGGAGTAGCTGCGAGCAGTGTCCGCTCCCACCGCTGCCCGGCTTCTTCGTGGCTGGTATGCCGAGCATCTGGACACTTGTAAATAGTGTTGGGAAGAGGAGGAGGAGGAAACAGCAAGAATGCTGGGCTGGGAGGAGGAGGTCAGCCAAAGTCGTGCAGGGGAAGCCCGAACATAGCATTGGTGCAAACCCACGCACCACTGATGTTCTTAGTGGGAACATCTGGTGGAAGCCCATGATGGGGTCTTCATCGCCTTGAGCTGGACGGTTAACCTGTTGGTACAACTGGTGAAACTCCAGCAGGCTAGGTGAGGCCCCATGGGAAGGGCCTGGAGATTCCCCATCCGGGTGGTCTGGCACAGAGGAGAAAGGCTGGGCCCCTGCACAGTATGGTAGGAGAGGCATCTGGCTGTCCCTCTTGTGGCACCCCCTTCCCCCATAGGCCTAGCTCTGTTCAGCTTTTGTGGGATGGGGTCCAGGGATGCACAGCAGAGGCTCCAGGTGCCCAAGCAAAGTTCCTTCCCTCCAGCCCTGTGCCCCGTGCTCTAGTCCTGCACCCACCCAGGGGCTGGCATAGATTGGGTATTTTACTACCTGCTATGCATTGCACAAAATGTCTACTGAAACTGGTGATAGGACATCATGACTTGAGATGACAATAGAACGTGGTTTTTTAATATACAGTAAGGCTGTGGTGGAAATTATCAAAGCAATGACCTGATTCCACTCAGTAACTTCTAGATGTACCCCAAAGGAGAAAATCGGAATGTTAAGAAGCTGAGTTACCCAGGGGTGCCTGGATGGTTCAGTGGTTAAGGATCTGCTTTCAGTTCAGGTCATGGTCCCAGGCTCCCTGTTCAGTGGGGAATCTGCTTCTTCCTGAGCCTCTGCCCCTTTCTCCCACTTCAAGCCCCTTCCTGCCCCTCTCTGATGCTCCCTGCCTGTCCTCTTTTTCTCTCTCTCAAATACACACACACACACACACACACACACACAAAGGTGAGTTAGCCCTTGGCTCTAGGTGACTCGTGTTAATCTCCTCGTGTTCTAGATAGGATTATCATATATTGTGTTAATTTCCCTTTAGTAGAAAACAACATCTGTGGTTATCGGGGAAGCTCTCTGTGTTAACTGAAGAAAGTTCAAAATGTGGGGGAATGATCATTGGCAGAATCCCATGTCTTTAGGGGGAAAAGGGTCTGACTAAGTCCTGAAGAGAAACATTTTAATGAGTAAAGGCAAAATAGCACTAAGAAGTGAGAACTGAAATTAGGAATGAAGAGAAATGAAAAGCTTCCTTATTTCCACAGTAGGAGGTCGACTCTGTTCTTCCTTTGGCATCTTATCCTCTTGGCTCTTCCCTTTGGATTGCATTGTTCTGCTCAAGTCTCCCTTGGAAGTCGCTATGTTTGGTAAACTAAAAGGATGAAGTTCTCTTCCCTTTGAGAATTGTGGCCTAATATTTTCCCCACCTCTACTAGAAGGTAAGTGGATTCCAAGGTAACAGGCAGAAAGATGGAGATTTGGGGTCAAATACCCTTTTTGCACCTACTTTCTAGTCCCCTGGTATTGGTCTTTCATCATTAGAGAAGTGCTTCTCCAACTGAGTGGGTTATATGTGACAGCGTGTGGGTATCCTCAAAGCCATGTGATCAACATGCTACATTTTCCTAAAGGGTTTGGAGGTGAGGGACAACCATTTATATCACAATGAATATGGACACTTTATGACAAAATATTGGAAACTCACGTAAATGTTCAGGATAAAAACAAGGCTCCAAGAGAACATTGCATGTTCAGTGTGACACATTAGACTGTGACTGGGGTGATGGGGATGGTGTTGGGGACGTTTTGGAGAGGGGATGAGGGATATGCTTGCAAGTCCCATATTAACAAATGGTACATATTTGTTTATAGCGTGCCTTTTAAACTGTATATGTTGGGAGCCCAAATCATTGTCACAGCCAAGACAGAAACATTCTTCCTGGTCACCAACATCATGACCAAATGTTATGTATGCAGTGATGCTTTGTAAAGTATAAATCACAGAACAGATAGAAGGTTTTCTTTTTTAAGATTTATTTATTTGAGAGAGAGAAAGAGTGTGTGTGAACATAGGGGGAGGACAGAGGGAGAGGGAGAGAGAAACTTAAGCAGACTTCCTGCAGAGCCTGATACTAGGCTCAATCTCATCCCCCTGACATCATCACATGAGGTGAAACCAACAGTCTGATGCTTAACTGACACCACAACCCAGACACCCCAAAGTTGTTGGGGTTTTTTTGTTTTTGTTTTTTTAATGTCTCATCTTTTGGTGCTTAATTTGAAGTATTCTGGATTGGTTGGTTTATCTTTGTTAGAGAGAGCACTCTCTAATTGAATATTTCTTTTAGGAGACCCGTGAAGGTGTGTACATACATATGTGTGTTCGTATAGTTAGAATTTTTTTCTAAGAAAATTGGTTCTTTCCCTTTTGTAGTGCATCCTCCGATTAAGCTGTAGCATGTGAATGGGTGTCTAGGGCTCATACGTAATGGCATTACAGTGCTGATAACAATTTACTCTCCCCATGGTAGAGCCACAATTGTTTGGATTAGTTTGTTTGTTTTCATCTGCTAATACTACTCCATGAAAATTTTTATGAAATTTGTGGACATAGAAAACTGGGAGAGCTTCATTTGACAAACAGATGTCTGAACTGCGTTTCTCTGCTCCTGCAATGTTTATAATGCCTTAAATGTTTACACATGCATAAGGTACAGGAAATTCTCAAAACGGTAAGAATTTGTTTAGGCTGATCTAATTGGTTTATTGGCTTAGCGACAAGAGTTTTTGAAGAGCACATGTGGAACATCTTAAGGATTATTATTCTTTTTAAGTCTCCAGGAAAATGGAGGCAGTAGTGTGTTTGACGAGTATCTCCCTCAGCTAAACAAGCACCGGTGTGCAAACGTTGCTGCTGTCTAAGAATATGGCGTGTGTGAAGGATTAACGTCCATCTCTTACCGCTGAGTATCTCCAAGTAGGCTCATCTCACTGCTTTCATCACAGTACTTGCCACCTCATGACTTCTGAGTCTCTTTTGGTCTTCCACCTTCCCTGACGCATCAGACAAATCTTTTTTAAAGTAAATACCATTTGTCTCATGTCATGCCTTAGCCTTCGAACCTGATAATTTCAAGACCAAACTGTTCTGCCGATATTTTTCAATGTGTAAAGTGTAAATGACCAATCTGTTGTCTTTGTATATTTATTATTTACACTCCTATTGGTGGACCTATGGTTAAAGACAGTGTTTTTATTTTCTTTTATTATAAATAAAACCATAGTTGCCACTTAAAATTATTATTAATGCACATAACATTTACAGGTGTGGGGTCTTCCCTAATACATACCAGGTCTATGAATTTATATAAAATATATGTAAATTATACATATATATACACACAATTCAATTATGAAATTTCTTGTAACTGATAAACAGTCATGAACTAGAAGAGTATGACTTCAAACAGGGCATGAGAAAGATTGATAATGAAAGTGCAAGGCTGAGCTAAATAAATGGTTTGTTAAATGTGTTTACCTGGTGGCAGGTGTGGCCATTAGTTTTCTGTGTATTCACTATAATCATTTCCTTGATTTATGTGTAGAATGTGTTATTGGAAACTCTCTCTAGGATATTTGACCTCTCAGAGGTTGTAGAATGTTTTTTATTTGTCAATATTTGGAATGTAAATTAGAAACTCATAAAATTAAACCATGTAAATGCTTTTAGTTTCCAAAAAGTTGAATTTTTGTTAATTTAATTTAATTTTTTTTTTAGTTTTTGAGGTTGGTTTCCTGGTACTTACACTTTTTCATATCCTTTATTCCAGTGAATGTAAGGGATGGAAGAAACATAAGGGAGTTAGATCAGTAGAAACATTATCTTAAATAAAACCATTTATTTCTTACTCATGTAGTAGCTTTCCATAAATTTTAAGTGCTAAGTTCTTTCAAAAAACCCCAAAATACTAAAATTTAAGAAATGCGAATTGGAGATGATGTTGTCCTCATCATAATTTCTGCTGTTCAAGGAAAATTGCATCAAAGTTGGAAAATAATTATATATTGATACATTCAATGCTCACAATCATGGTAGATATATATAACCATATATATATATATATATATATATATGACTCTATATACAGATATATAGATATATATATTTGGTCATTTGCAGCTGTGAGAGGGGATGTTTGTTCTTTAAAAACTTCAAGAACACACATAGTCTATTGGTGATTCAGTTAAGACATCTACAAATGCACATATGTAGCACGTATCAGGCACCGCATTATTTAACGGGTTTGAAAATTCAATGTTCACACTAAACTGTGTAGGTGTTAACAGTTTAGTTGATACTTTTAGTTCATTTGGCCAGTATGTATCCTCTTCATGGCTCTTTCACAGAATAATTTTTTTTTTTTTCTAATTTAAACACAAGTACATTTTCGTTGTTTACCATTTGTGGAGTATATATAGAGTTTTTCAAATAGCACATTAGAGAGTCTACAATGTGGTGCATTTTTGTCAATATTCAGAAATATTTATATACAGAGCAGAAAGCATAGCAAAACCAAAGATATCCCCACTATTATGTAAACTTGATAACAGGCTTTTCCATTTTATTTATATCTTGCAACTTAAAAACGGCGTTGGCATAGAGTAGGTACTTGATAGGTATCTGCTGAAGGGTAAGGAAAGGTATGATATCCTCCACTGTATGAAATAGTTGGGGTCAGATGGGCTGTTCTTAGTGTTGGTACCTGAGGATGCCTTATTGAGGGACCCCATGGAGCTTAGCAAAAACCATCTCTTTCAGAACCCAGTGTTTCCAAGTTGAACTGCAGTACCAGTGCTTACACTAACTCTCTGATACGGGCAAGATACTTAACTTTCTAAAGCCCAAGGTACCTCCTTTATGAAATCAGGATAATGCTCTTAATTTTAGGGTGTTGAATTAAATGAGTAATGTAAATAATTTGCCTAGAATAGTCCCTGGGCTGACATAGCCTCTCAATAAATCTTGTTAGCATTCCTTTAATTCCAGAAGCAACATGGGTACCTCATTGTGATGTCATACTTCAGTCTGTTACTCTCGTTTCCAGCTGGGTGTCTCTGACCATTCTTCCCTGCTTTGATCTGGTCTGTGACCACTCTGTGAAGCGATCTAATGAACTGGCACTGCACTCAAGTACTAGTAAACAGATAATGTTTTACTACTCAAAACACAACTAATTATTTTTAAAGGAAATTGTTGAGGATTTCAAAGTCTTACCACATTGGAACAAAGGTGTAATGAAAAACTTCTAGAAATAGTGCCAAGACAATGAGCAAGATCCTTTCAACTAGGAGCTTGACGTTCCAATCAACATAATACCATTTAATGTAATTACTTGTGCCCTATGTGAACCTGTGATTGGGATAAATGTTCTCAAATATTCTAGGATAAAAAGTTAATTTTTTTTTTTTCTCACTGAAACCTTGACAATGAACTTGAGACTTGTAAGAATCTGAGTAGATAAGAAGGTAGACATCTGGAGCAGCACTGGCAGGCTTTTCTCTCTTTGGAATCCCCTTACATCATGGAGAAAGGGAAAGCAAGAAACAAATATATGGCTATAATACCTGCTTTTGGAAAGTTCTAGTTATGGCTTTGAGCACAGCTAGTAGAACATGACTATTGGTTAAGAGCTAGTAGAATATGGCTACTGGTTAAGAAAACCTGGTAATATCAGATTGTGACTTTCCACTGAATCTGTCTTTTGTCATTAAATACTAGATGGTCTGTGGAACAGGTCAAGGATTTCTAAGAGATGCTAGAATGGATATGTGAGAACACAGTTAGAAAAGACAAAAACTTGCCTTCAGAGATAACAACCATATCAGATCAAAGGTTTTTCCCATGCAGAGAATTTGGGAATCTACATGTTGTAAATCTTAGCTAATGACTGACCATGAGTACATAAAAGATATTTTAATAATGACAAAATTAGGATAATAAGGCCATGTATTTCACAGAATTACTCTGAGTATCAATTAAGCTAATTAAGTTAAATAACACAGACCACGAAGTCTCTATCCCAGTCTGTCTCAATATCAAGAGCATTATATGACCCAGTTCCAAGTTCTACTATCTAAGATGGGATTTATGTCCAGGATCTTAACTTGGGGCATGCGGTTAAGGAGGCCTCTACTATATCTTGGCACCTCAGTGGATCTCCTACTCCTGGGGAAGATACAAGAAAGTTATGTTAGTAGAGTAAAAATGATCAGCGGCTCACCAAAGCCACCAGCTATCTGTTACCATTAAGCAATTAAATGTGTATTTACTGCCCATATTGTCTGAGATTCTTCAGGAGGCCCTGAGACATAAGGATGAACCAAAAAGGACACATACAGTTTTTGGAAATAATCAGCTATAAAAGAAGCTGTTAAAAGAGCTATACAAAAGAAATACATAGGATGCTTTCTGAGGACAGAGCAGAGAATATTAGCTTCTGCCCAGGAAAAGGAGTAGGGTCAGGAGCTACTTTCACATTTCAAAAACAGTGAGTAAATGTTTCTACAAAGACAAAAGAATAACAGCTTTAGGGGTCTGGTCCTTCAGGAAGGCTCAGGTAGGACACTGTTGTTATAGTGCAGCATATTTTGAGGGACAGTGACAAAGGACAGAGCTGACAACATGGACATGCTCTGACATTTGAGGGTCTTGTCTGCCAAGCTAAGGAGTGAACCTTATTGTATTCTGAATCATAAAGAACGCTAAAGAATTTGGAGCAGAGGATGGATAGGATTGTGTCTGGATTTTGTCAAGAACATTCTCACTGATGTGAAAAAATGCGTAGGTAGGCGGGATTGGGGGGGGGGCAGGAAAAATCGTTGGAAGTTTGTTGCATCAATTTGGTCCAGAAGTGTTGGGGTTTGAATCCAAGCAGTTCAGTTCATATGGAAGACGTCTCCTGGGAATTACAGTCTCTTAGGTCAGAAACGAGTGTCCAGCCAGAATTCAGGGTTCTGCCAAGGAGGAAGAGGAGGAGTGATAGTGGGGGAGTAAGTCACATTCTCTGCCATTGTCAACAAGAACAAGTTAATGACACCAGAAGTAATTTTTCCGTCCACCCTTCCCACAGTTGGGGCCTCTCCTAAACTGACGGTCTGGCCCAACGTGACAACATTTACATTGGAGTGCTACACGACTGTAATTCCAATGTTTTTAAACTTGGGGTTTGAAAGTTTGTTTTGGCAGATTTCCCTCGGTTTGGGTTTGGTTTGTTTGGCTAGAAAGTGGCATATTCAGACAGGCTTAAATCCCAACCGTAGCAAACACAACCTTCGGCTTTTCGGATTCTATAGTTCAACACACTAGTGATCCCAGGTAGACAGCTCTGGATTACCCGGGGGACATGCTGGCAAGATGAGGGAGTTAGGTCATGAATATAGCACCACTGGCTTCTTGGGGGAGGTGGAGGGTAGGGAGAAAATTATGTCTGGAAATGTGGTACAGGCTGGACTCTGCCATGTGCTCGTCGTTATCCCCTAGAGGAAAAATATAGCAAATGTAAGGCTTTGGATATACTGAAAAATAGTTCAATTTTAGAAAAACTTCCTGAACCATCACCTATCCATTTCTTTCTCATTTCACATTTGCTATCAAGGAAACGTACACAGGCAAAGCATCCTTCTGCTTTGTGTCTGTATCCTCTGTTATCTTCTGGACTAAAACAGCCTTGTTGATAATGTAAAATATTTTCTGGGTATTTATATGTATATGGCATTCCTGGCTTAAATAAAATGATTACTGGCATTTGATAATTTAATGAATCTTTATTTTTCCTGGAACTGAGAACATTGATGTTGTAAGGGAAATGATTATGAATGTTTCATTAAAAGAAAATCCAGTAATCAAACATAATATAGACTGAAGAAAAGTGCATATAGCTCAGAGTACTGGAGGTATATAATGTCTTTCCGCAAAGAACAATCTGTTTAAAAAGAAATAACCAGCAGTTGTCACCCTGAAGACTCTTGTCCAAAGGCATCTAAGACTGATATATGGATGCTAGAAGCTAAGCTACTCTTGTCTTGGAGGGTGTAGAGCTCTTCCAGAAGCTAGGAAGATCAGTCATCTCCTTTCCCTGGGTTGTGAGGAGTAAATAAAACAATGTATATAAAAGCACATTGGCTATTCTAAGTAAAATACAAATGTTTATGATTACTCTTCTCATCCAAAGAGACAAGAGTTTCCATTCGTTAGAAGGGCTCTAAGATGCTTCAGGAGGCTGTTTCTTGAGGCAGAGCTGGCCATATGCATAGAATTTGGGGGTTTGACTCATAGATGATACAAATGGGTAACCTTGCTTCAATTGCCCAAGGAAAGACATCCGTCTCACTAAGGGGACTGTGTAATGGGGCTATAAAACATGCTTGTGGACGGGTCTAGTGAGAAATATGAAAGTTCAAATGGACAAGGAAAATTACCTATTGCAGCACAAGATGCTTGCTTTAAAAATTGCATAGGGGATATTGATCTGACAGAGAATGGCAAGAAAAATACATGGGAGCGGCGTGTGTGTGTGTGTGTGTGTGTGTATGGATATTATATTTATCTCCGTGGCAGAGTAAAAAAGGAAAAGAGATTAGCATCTGATATATAAAATAACCCTACAAATGTGATTTACCCCCAGAGCCATGTTTGTGTTAGAGTGATTTAATTATGCATTTAATGCTAGATGTTGTGGTATTCATTTGATAGGCAATCTAACATCCATATACAAACTGTAACTTTTAGATCATTGTAATCAATCCTCTGAAATGATTGAAATGATACTAACTTGCTTTTTTCCCCCCGCAAGTTTTTCACATACTCAGTACCTGCAATTTGAGTTTAAAGGTTGCATTTTCTGCTGGCAGTATCAGGGTTTTTTTTTTTTTAGAAAAATATCCCAGGAAATAGGCCAATTTTTTTAATAAACATTATCTCTTTTTATGCCTCCAAAGAAAGGATCACTTAAACTGAGTACTGTTTCCAGCCTCAGTTTGCAGGGGCAGCCGAGTCTCAGAAAGTGAAATAAGCATCCTCAGGTCACATAGACTGGCTCTGCAGAACCGGAAATGACCTCGATCTGTCTGACATCAAACCTCTGCGCTCAGGAAACTGTCGCTAATGGGTTATTATCAGCTCAAAGAGGAACTTCTACACTAACTGTGGGGTTCTGTTTTCATTTTTTAAAATGTCCAGCCCATAGAGCACTCTTATTTTTGTAAAATATGATACAATGTTACTACAAAGTCAAATTGCTATAAAAGTTTTGAAATGCTTTACTTTCTACCCTTCATTCATTATAATTTGATCATAAACTGAACTGTTCACAAACTGGTTCCAATCTCCTTTCAGTAGCATGGACTAAAATTCCAATTTGGGATTTCTTAGATCTCACTTTCTAGAAGTTTCTGGTGTTATTGAATTCAAGATGTGGAAAGAGTTTCCTCCAGCAATGAGATTATTTTTCATCTTTTGTCGTAAATGACATCAAATGTCTAATGTAATTTGAGAGCACCAGGAAGTTTTGTTATCATGCCCCCAAAATAGCCTGACCTGAGAAACCTTCTCAGCTTTAGAAGCTTTCTATTTGTGCCTTGTAAAACAGGGTAGTTTATAAAATGTTTCCATTTTTGCTTCAATATGTTTTTCATCATTATCCAGAATGTAATAGGGGGATTGTAGGGTTTACAGTATTATTTGCAATGGAACGAAGAATCCAGTGTTTTATGCTACAGTTGTAATTGTTTCTCGATTGTTAGAATTCACTTTTCCTTCCAATAACTTGACCGAAATCTAAAGTTTGGTAAGATTCCCCTTTATATGGTGTGGACAAGCAAGAGGACTGAGCGTCTCTTTAGATACACTTAACAGTATTTTAGTAAGTCTAAATTTAAATATGTGCAGCCCACACCCTCTGGTTTTCTATTTCGAGTTGGGTTAAGTATTGTCAAACAGAAATGGTGCTGTTCTCTTTAACCAAATACATTGGCTAAGAGAGGGTTATCATTTATCTAACTGTATCCGAGATGGGCAATCTTCTATGACCACAGGGGACAGGAGGAAATTTAATGAGTGCAGACTTCTGGGAGTAAAACAAAAGATCCTGGTGGGGCCTTGGCTGAATGGAAAGCACTTACCCCATGTGAAGGCATTCACAGTCGATATTGTAAAGCGCTGTATGAGGCAAACAAAACAGGTGTCTGGGCTGCATTTCTATTTCCATCTTCTGTCTACATCAGCAGCATGAATGTTTCAAAGCTTTAAAATACAATGAAAGCTAATTCTAAACCATTCGGCTTCATCCAATATAAAAATGGTTTTCATTTTCTGATTTATAAGCTCCTTATATGGGTTTCCCCCCAACAACTACAATTCTGGTTTTGAGGCCATGTCGAGGAAAGAGGAGAAATGTAAAGAAGGAACAGAAAATGATGGTTGTGGAAGGGCAGGGCTGCCTCTGGTCCCCTGAGGTTGAAGTGGTGGTTTTGTGTGGGAGAGAGGTAGGGTGGGTTTGCTGAGGACAGGCGGGGCTCATGAAGGAGAAGCAAACTGATTGGAAGACAAGTTCTACTCCTGGTTTAGGTTTAATGAATTCTCCCTGTGTTTCAAGCACTGTGCTAGGTGCCTTGCGTGGGCTGCGTCATTTGTTACTTTCAACAACTTTATGAGATATTCTCAGTTTCTCCTGAGGTGAGCTGGGTTTTCAGCAGGGGGGTTTAAGAATATTTGGTTTCTTGTATGCATCGTTACCATATTTGCATGCATAATTCATGACTTCTTAGAGCAAATATTGAGGATGGAAGAGATTTTATGCATTTTAAGTGTTCTTATTTACCTAGATAATGACTTATTTTATGTTCGTTCCTCTAGTTGCTGTGAGATCCTCCAGGAACAGCCTTGTCCCTGTTCTCTTTAGAACCCATGAGGACGTATGCTTTTCACGGGTGGAGGTTTTCCTGTCTAGTGCATGGATGTGTTCCTCATGATTAGAGCAGCACTGCCTCTTACTAGGATCTCAGTGAACATTTCCAAACGAGTAAGTGAGTGAATGAATTGTTCCTATTTTACAGGTGAAGACGGAAAGATTTAATAACTGTTAAGGTGACATGGCTCAGTCTGAATAAATACCCCTGCTCATAACAATTATGTTAATCTACGAGCAACAAGGAACTGTTAATCAGAATAATTATTTGCGTGAATCTGGACTTGAGTAGATGATCCTGGCCTCAGCAAGGAGAACGGACGACCCTCTGGGGTCTGGGGTGTGGTGGTCAGTGAGGCCAGGACTGAGTGATTCTAATAAAAGAGGCGGTAGGAGATGAGACAGACACCCCTCAGGACACATTGACAGTGGAGGATAGGAGGAAGGTAGTCCCAGATGACCTTAAAGTTTCTAGAATCGGAGATTGAAACTTCACAGGAGTGTCCGGAAATTTCATCTTCAGCCATGACCAAAGTTCAGTCCCCTCCCTGACCGTGGGGCCCTTCACAGCAGGAACGCCAGGTAGGAAAGGAATGAAAGAAGATCTCCATCTGTCTGGCCAAATCAAGTCTGAGAATTGCAGGACCTGTAGGAGTTCAGTCCTCCTCATGTCCAGTTTGAGGAACGGGTGAGAAAAGAGAATAAGATGACCAGTCCCTCTCTTAGGGCGGCTTAAAGCAGCAGCCCTAACTCACCTTCCCTGTCCAGCTCTAAGAGCAAGAACAGATCTGCTCGTGAGACGTTTACCCCAGTTACTCATGTTCACTCTACCCCTGAGGGTCGGTCTGTGTGTTCATGGTGCTTTCCCTTCCATTTGTCGCTGCTTTAAAACACATCATCTTTCGGCTGGTCCGAGTGCAGGAGTGTTTACAATGAATTGATCACAGGCAGTTACAGAGCTCATTGTTCCTTCTCCATTCCCCCTGCTTTGCTTGACTAGCTTTAAAAAAACAAAAACAGGGGTGCCTGGGTGGCTCAGTGGGTTGAGCCGCTGCCTTCGGCTCAGGTCATGATCTCGGGGTCCTGGGATCGAGTCCCGCATCGGGCTCTCTGCTCAGCAGGGAGCCTGCTTCCTCCTCTCTCTGCCTGCCTCTCTGCCTTCTTGTGATCTCTCTCT
>NC_081571.1:78886139-78982008 GCF_022355385.1 Mustela nigripes | reverse complement strand
TTTTTTTTTTTAGTCCTCATGTATATCTATGTTTGGATCTCTTAGAATTTGTACTAGAGTCATCATATGCCGTATGTGCTCAGATAATGTTGCTATGAGTAACAAGTTCTCGATGGAATAAATTCCTCCCTTCAAGTCAGTGGTGGTAGATAGGTAGATAGATGGGGAAAGAGTGATGATGGATAGATAATGGGAGTTTATAGGTAGATGACAGATAAATAGATGATCGATAGATGATCAATAGATAGATAGATAGAGCTCTCTATCTTTGTGACGCAGTTGGATGGATAGTTAGGTAGATGAGATAGCCCAGCATGACCATTCCCAGCAAATAATTCCTACCCGGTGGACAATGACCTACCTTTGAGGAGGTGACCTGTCTATTTTTAAGATGGTAGGATATCCTTGCCAAAACAAGGTGACCTTATTCTTGTTTCTTAAAGAGCAAACTGTTCTAAATGTGGGCAATTTATTTCCAGGTATTACATTACTCATTGGGAGTATGAGACATCCAGTAAACATCTATTAGCTGATGTGGGACACACAACAAGATATACTTTTGACTTTTTCAGACCTACATTCTGCAAAACACTTGAACCTACTTGAAATTCACTGAAGATTCTAATAAAAATTAATGCATATTTAAGAGTCAGATTAATGGTGTAACAGGACTCTCACAGAACTCTAGGAAATCTTCTCTGCCTTTCACAGTTCTGTTTTGCTGAGGTATTACTGATTTAAGGTCACAGTATCGGAGCTCTATCTTCTACTGGAATACATTACGTAAATGAACCTTAATGCCAGATGTAGCCTTTATTACAAAAGCCTTATGGAGATTGAATTGTAAGAGAATTTATTTTAGAGATAATATAAGCTTGAAAGCATCCTTGCTAAAAACATTATAATTCTAAGCTCAGTGATACTTTATGCCAATTAATGATTTCGGGATTATTTATTAGGGCATTTCAAGTTCACAGAAAGTTTTAAAAGCCCAGAAAGTGTTTACCACAGTCATCTCAAAAGCAATAGGAATGAAAGCAAAAGGAAATGCTTCAACCACCTTCATTAAGAAGTTTATTGAACTGCTCATTTCAACAGCAGGATATAAACAGAGAAAACAGCCTTTAGAAATAAATATTAAAAACTCATCTCCATAGACCTATAGGAGAGAACAGAGAGCTAACAACCTTTGATATAGCTTAGGAAACTATTCCTCAGCTGGAAATGCACCAAAGAAAACCTTTCTAAGAAAGAATTTTTGTTTTTGTTTTTTGTTTTTGTTTTTTTTTTTGAGAAAGAAACGGAAATTTTCTGAAAGCCTATTAAAACACTCAGTGTGAAATAATAGAAAAAATTAAAGGATACATCATAAAATAATGCAGACTACAAAATCAGCAGGTTATAACAGAAAAGGAAAAATACCACCTCAGTCATGTTAATAAAATGAGAAGTGAAATTAAACACTATAAATAAGATTTCCTATAGTCTTTAAAAAGAAAATGTTTCAAAGGGAGCCATTTTTCTGAGGCCCGTTTCAAATGAGTCCTCTTTCAATGAAATGCTGTCATTCTGCAGCCCAGTCTGGCTTGGGGTCGTGACATGTGGGTGCCGGGCAGTGGCATGGTAGAAAGAATGGGGGTTTTTGAAAAATGAAATCCGGTTCAGTTCCTAGTCCTATTTGGTGTTATACAGCCTTAGACTATCACTTTATCCCCAGGATCTTGGATTTGCTGTCTGTGAGTTCCACGAGGACCATTTAGGCTGGCAGTGAGAGCATGGATTTTAGAAGTAGGCAGAACTGAGTTGGAATCTGCCATTACAGCCCTGTGGGTGAGCAGGTTATCCACCAGAGAGGCCTGCCTCCTGGTCTGTGAGACGGATACTAATATACATCACCTCTCGTGTTTGCTGGGATGGCATAAGCTAACTGGAAGTGTTTGATTTAGCACCTGGAACATAGTAAGTGCTCAATAAATCAGGGTCAGTGTGACATTGGTGATAGTGGCAGGAAAGATTAAGTAATACACTAATACAAAGCTCTTAAAATCTGGGAAGTTGTAGGTAAACAGGAATTCTCTTTCCTCATCCTACTATTTTTGAGGAAGACATAAGGTCCTTAATGGCAAAGGCCAGCAGTTACCACAGCGTGTATTACATAAAGATATTTGGTTAGTATCTGTTAAGTGCATGACCAGTTGAATAACCACACACACACGCTCCATTTATGATTGTAGAGTATCTTGGAGTGCCTGATCATTCTGTGTCTTCCTTACCGCCTTTGAAAAGTGGTGCAACACCATGAACCCAGTATCACTACTATATTTTCCCCATTTTTCAAACATGGATAGGGTTCCAAAAAGTTAGCATGTGCGTGTCCTAACTGAGTGACACAGCTGGTTAGTGGATCCAGTGTTGATACCAATTCTATGTACTTTCTGTGATCACACACAGATTTGGGGGACGTTCGAGAATTTTGTAGAGAAGTTGTTGCTCACACATAAGAAACAGACTTCTTATAGGAACATGCCAAACTCCCCCCAAAAGGTAGTTCTGGGAAACACACAGCATGGACAGCTCCGTGTCTCCCTTTACAGGAGACCCTAGAGCCCCACGGCCCACGGACCCCTTCCTAGGAACATTTCCAAGGATGTGGACCAAACCTAGCGTGATTCTGCTCACTTTGCACAAAACTGGACAGAACAAAACACGGGACCTGGATGTTCCTTTCATCGATGTCAGGCCCAAATTTCACACTTGGCATCTAAAGTCAAACAAATGTTATGGGGCCAAAAACAGCGGAAAGGGACGGAAAGAGGACATGGAACATAAATGCTTCTGCTTACTGAGAAGGCAGCGCCCGTTCACTGAAATTGAGCCAGAAAGCGCAGACAGGGATGTTCTCTCTCCTTCCTTCTCTCTCCTTTGCTTATTAACCCTGGTTGGTTTTTTTTTTTTTTTTTTTTTTTTTTAATGTTAAGTCAATTTGCAGAATTCCTGTCTCCTGACTCCCCACTTTCCTTCCTGTCTTAAGCTCTGAGGATTAATGTAGCTGGGGATCAGATGTGGGCGACCAAGGACCACAGGTGGCTTTTGCTTGTAAACAAAAAGCTAAGGTGGTTTTGCTGTTTATATGGAAGTCATTGAGCAGAGCGGTGGGTGGATTAACTAGAAACTCTTCTTCCTGGGAAAGGTCAGACTTGTGCGAGTAGGGAGGGCCCCTTGCAAGCTTGCTCTCACTGCCTAGAAAACCCCGCACCTGCCCGCCCTCACAGCTCCTGGGATACAGGTCATCACCCCCATTTTATTAAAGGTAATTAATAATTATGTTATGGTGACTGCCTCTCTGATCTTCTTAAAATGGAAACACCCACAAGGGGAACACCGGGGCAAAAAGATCTGGGATTTGGAGAATATGTGAGAAAAATCTTTGAATTAATTTCAAATGAGGTAATTATTGCCCTAAATAAATGGTATGGTCTAGAGTACAGGGAACAATTTTTTCAGCTTGCTTGAGGTCCATTCTTTGACGAGCAGTACAATTATCCTGCAAGTGAGATGCCAGGAGTCTGACGAGGGGAAACAGGAAAATTGAGAGCACCTTTACAGCTCAAGCAGTAATACACCTGGCTTTTGAGTGGCAGGTGGCGTGGTGGGAAGAAGGTGCACTTGACCAAGACCAAGGCCGAAGTCAAATGGGCTTTCTTTTGATCAACTCTGTGGCTTTGGAGAGCTTATTCGATCTCTTCTGCTTCCCGGGTAGGTTGTAGGGTTTGTAACAACACGGGTCATAGTGAGTATTCTGTGCAGAAGCTCTCCATTGGGTCTGGGCACACCTCTCAGGTTAGTCATGCCTCAGAGAGCATCGTTATGTCCCGCTGCAGAAGGGGATGCGTCTAGATCATCCGTCCCATCGGATTTGCTGTTCCCAGGTTGTGTGGCTGCGCAGTCAGCACGGGATGCCATGCGCTCCAGCCACTGGTTTGGCCGAGTAGTCGTGAACTGAGCTGAACAGAATAGTCATGAACTGAGCTGAATGGAACTCAAGGAACTCATTCCTAGCGCTCAGATCCGCTGCTATCAGACACTTTCCACTCAACCAGTGTAGGCAGGCAGAGGTGTCTTAGGAAACTTAATCAATCATTTGCCTGTGAACCTTGATCCAATGCACTGTCTAATTGCCTAGCATGGTCCTGAGACTGCATGCGGATAATGGCAGTGATGCTAAGGATGGCCCGAGATAGTCAATAAAGGCCCTGTTAGTAATACAAAGTGCAAAGAGCCAAGTGTTAGTGAGTGACAGAGAGCACAACATACTGTGCAATGATGATAGAATCGAGCATGTTTTCATGCCACTAGATCAATGAGGAAGGAAAATTAAAGCGTACTTATAAATGAACAACTGATACGTAGGAGAGCTTTCTGCTCTCAGCCTTGATCCTGCAACCTGGTGGAAGGGGCGTTCTGCAGAGACCGACCTGGGCTGCCCCAGAGGGCCCCCCTGAGGATGGCGGGGCACAGCTGAAGCTGACACTAGGAGATCAAAGGAGACCCGGGGGTGAAACAAGACGGCCTTTTGTTAGTGTCTGACTTCCCAGGGCTGAGAGTATAAACAAAAACCGTGGCCTTCACAAAAGCACTACTATCCACCGGCACTCCGAAGACCCTGAGTCCAAGAGTCCCCTGGAATCGAAACTTCTCAGGGGTATTAGATCAAAAACACCACTAAAATCCCTTCTCACGTGTCTTTCTGTCCGAACCAGCTCCTCTGAAAAGGAAATGAGGAATTCTGTGTGCAAAAGGATTGTCTGGGTGTGTGCTGAAGAAAACCCAAATCTGAGGTCCGGCGGTAATTGATCCGCAAACCTGTGTACGGGTTCCCTCTTCCTGCCTCTCTCTCTCCCTCCTTAAGTGCTCAGTTGGAAGGAGGAGAAGATAATTCCAACATCCCAGGCCCTGTTTCAGGAGAGGGCAGGGTCTCTCTCTGCACACTGAGGGCACCTGCTAACTGCTGCGTGCTGAGACTCCCGTCTCCCCCGAAAGGCGGCTGAGCAGGTGGAAGACCCTCCACCTTTCTTCTAGAACTTACTGCGTTCTGCTTCTCAGCTCCAGTAGCTCTCTCCTAGACCTTGGCGGCTAAATAGCTACATTTTCCATCTGTGGCAACCGGATAAACTCTGTTGAATCCTCGGATTTTTCTGGGAAAACGTTTTGAGTCTTCTCAACTCAGCAACTGTGATTCTCAAACTTGAACATCACTGTTAAAATAGGAATTCCTTAAATTTATGATTTAACGATGTGGTTCCGTGAGTCAGGAGGTAGCCACAGAACCTGCGTTTTTATAAACACTCCAAGCGAGGGTCATCCAGGATGTCTGCACGTCACGCGGACAAATGACTCTCCTGCCACGCTTGCCAGGGCTTGCGTCTCTCACCTCCTGTTCTTGCCCATCTGTGTGGACAGTATCGGATTTTGCGCTGCCTCGTGTGGCCTTCCAGCAGCTGAGCTCTCAGTGACAGGCTCTCTGCGAGGCTTCTCTGACTCTGTTGTACTTTTGGTTCTGGTCATGTCTGGCAGACAGAGCTGATACTCCACAATAAAGTTTTGCGTTTTCTGTCCTGTCATATGGATAAGACCAAGAACAGGAAAAAAATGGAAGGTAACCAGGTTTTTGTGATTGTTCTTTTTCTCTTCCTGTTGTCTATCCTCAATCATAGAAGCAAATATCCACCAAAATGCATACAAGCTGTTCCGGAGGAGAAGAGACATCCAGAGAACACAGGTAAGCTGGGCAAATACTAGAATATATATTTGGAAGTAGTGGATGCAGGCCAATTGCCCTGAATTCACTCTTTTAAAAATTCAAAAACAGGTCAGTGAGGGGGATGTGAGATCTCCCCTCCTGTAGCCAGCTTTAACTGATCTTTCCTTGTTGTCTCTTTCCAGGGGCAGTTATCAACGAGAGGCTTGTTCATTCTATGGAGTTCTTTTACTTTCTCTCTCCTCTTGTCTGCATGAGGAAGTGACTCCCGTGTCCCACTCCTGGGATGGACAGGCAGGCTGCCCCTCCTGGGAACACCGTGATTCTGTCTAGGGCCTTGACATCTGTGCTTTGCAAAAGATAGGGACTGTTTAAATATTAACTCGTGTTCATTTGATATATATAGCACAAGTCTTTATACCTTTTATTGATTGTGAAGACTAATAAATAATTGTGGGTAATAATTATATCACAGAAACTGTTATACATTTTTTAGGAACTTAAATAATGTTCTCAATCATCAAATAATGTTTAATTCATGTAAGATACATTTACTACACTGACTGATTTTAAAAGAATCATCCGTCTCTCCAATACTAATTGAAATGAGGACATTTAAGCTGGAAAACCCTTTCTGAGAGCCCTGCTGTTTGCCCCAGCACTTTTCCCCGTGGTTTCATGTTCCCTCTGGGCACTGGAGTCTCACACTGCACGAGATTACAAGGCCTTATTCTTCATCTGTATTTTTACCCTTGCTCTACTCCAAATTAAGTCAATTCTTTGGTATTCCTAATTCGTCGCCTAACTACCAACTAACTGCCGGTGAAGGTAGATCATGAGAATTCTCAATGTTCCTTGCTTTTAAAACTCTAAAAAAACTGTGTGATACTCCTTGGGTCTGTTTTCATTTTCACAGAAAGCTCATAAGGATCAAGAATGCATAAAACCAAAGTAGTTGGCTCTCACACAGTGAGATTTCAGAAATTATACTTTGCCAGGGTAATGGCAAATATCAAATTATACCTTGAAGATATCGATGCTGCCTGCTTTTATGCAAAGTTCCATGTACGATATTAGCCTATATGCAAATTAGGCTAATCTTAGCCTACATCTAAAAATTTGTACCCATGTCAATTAAGCACACACACACACACACACACATATGTGTATATATATGTATACACACACACACACTCACTAAGAGCGGTTTTTGGCTTAAGCGTGATCTCTGTTTTTCTTTCAGGTATTTTAAAAATATATTTTCTGTTCCTTTTTAAACCATCACTGTCATCAATGGGAAAGGTCTAGAATGATCTGTGTGATCACATAACTCACATTTAGCTTGATGTAGATCACGTAGCTACATGAGGAAATATTGGTAGAAGTGCATACATGCACAAGCTAGTACACAGGCATTTATTTCCTTGCTCTGTGGGCTGATGGGGACTAGAAGCAACGGCATCAGCACACAAGTGCACCAGATCCCAGGATGCCCCTCTAATTCCGTTCTCTAAGGAATGGAGCCAGGGCTCCTGGGAGCAGTGGCCGATTTGGAGACTTAGGAAGGACAGTACAAGATGATTCTGGAACATTTTGAATTGTCAGGAGGTATGGATGTACTTGAGAAAAAAACCAGATCCACATTAACAGGGTACATCAAAGGGACATAAAAGCCAACTGGAAGAACCAAATAGCTCTACTGCAACAATTTGAACAGCAAAGTATCCATAGTGCTATTAATTATAACCCAAAGAATAAAATAAATATTCATGAATACACATGGCTATAAATAAATGGTTGAATAAATTCATAAGTGGGGAAAAAGACAAATCGCTGTGCAGAAGAAATTCTAAATAATTTGTTTCATGACCCCCTCCTTCTTCAAGGAGGCTGAGCATAATTTCCTAAAACATGGGCTGCTCATGGGGCTTCCTTCTAAAGAGCATTTTGTGGGAAGGGGTTTTAGAAAAGAATAACTTTAAGGGTGCCTCAGTGGCTCAGTTGGATAAGCATCCAATTCTTGGTTTTGGCTCAGGTCACGATCTCAGGGTCCCAAGATCAAGCTCGGTGTGCAGCATGGCATCTACCTGAGATTCTCTCTCCCCCACTCTAATCCTCTTGTTCTTTCTCTCTCTCTTTCTCTCAAATAAATAAATCTGTAAAATCTTAAAAACATACTAAAAAAAAAAAAAACTTTTATCTCAGCCTTGTGGTTAAGGTCAACACCAAGTATCCTTAATATGATGTGATAAAAAATACTACTTGTCTCTTCCTTCTCCCCCAAACACACAATCCCAGTCTAGTTATGGGGAAAAAAAAATCAGATAAATCCTAGTTGAAGGACAAACTACCATATAGCCACCCAGTGCTCATCAAGAACAGTCGAAGTAGAGAGAGTCAATTATCATATGGTTTCACTTAATTGCGGAGCATAACAAATAACACAGAGGACATGGGGAGATGGAGAGGAGAAGGGAGTTGGGGGAAATTGGAGGGGGAGACAAACCATGAGATACTATGGACTCTGAAAAACAACCTGAGGGTTTTGAAGGGGTGGGGGGTTAGGGGAGCCAGGTGGTGGGTATTATGGAGGGCACACATTGCATGGCGCACTGGGTGTAGTGCAAAAACAATGAATTCTGTTATGCTGAAAAGAAATAATAATAATAATAATAAAAACTGTCAAAGTCAGGTATTAAAGTCAAAGTATTAAAAAATAAGGTAAGTCTGAGAAACTGTCACAGTCAGGAGGCGTCAAAAGAGATGGGTTGACCATCTCAAGGTGGTACCCTAGACGGGATCCCGGAACAGCAGAAAGGCCATTAGGTAAAATCTAAGGCAAGCAGAACAAACTTTGGGCTTCATTTAAAAATAATGTAACAACATTTGGTCATAATTGTAATAAATGTATCATACTAATATAACATGTTAATAGTAGGAGAAACTGAGTTTGGAGTATATGAGATCTCTGTTCTAGCTTCTCAATTTCTCTGTAAATCTAAAACTACTCTAAAAAATAAAATTTACTAAAAATTTATTTAAAAATGGCAAACATATCCTTAAAACTTTCAAAATGGAGAAGAAGGATAGCACTTTAGTCCATTCTGCCTCAACCATTAATAGAAAATTTGATTTCTTGTTCATTTGTGATTTTAACTCTTAAAACTTTCTAGAGAGAGCTTTAAATGTGGCATATTTTATATTCCCTGCCTTAACCTGGTACTGGTGTTCCAGAGAGAGGGATTACACCACCACAATATTATTATTCCTATGGACTCCTCTGAATAGGTTTTCAGGGTGTTTTATTTGACACTTCCTTTTATTTTTGCTTTCTTAATTCTTTTGTTATAAACTTTTGAATCTTTTAACAGTATACTTAGCAGTTTAAGATTCACCAATTAGATATGTATTGAAATTTTATCTCCTAGTTTCACAGCAATAAGTTAAGTGACACAAATTACATTAACTCATTTAGGAGACAAGGCATGATCATCTCCATAAACCAGAATCTTTGAGATATATCTGAACAATGTAAAAGTTTCATCTTGTTATATTAGACTAGTTTACTAAAACTCGCTTTGCATAGGCAGTTGAGACATTGTTTTTAAGAGAGACCAATAAAAATGCTTTTAATAAACTAAACTTATTACATATATGGTTAATGATTCTACTCTCTAGCATACATTTTTATATTATAAATGTTTTTCTATTAAAAAGTACAAAACAAGAACGCATTGTTTTTAATGCAGAATTATGAAAACATGTAGGAATCTATTTTGGAAAGCATGCTTTATTGTGCTCTAATATGTTCACATGATACATACAAAATTAAAGTGTTTGATTTCTTTTCTCCTTCTGCCGCCTCTTCTCCTCCTCCTCCTTCTTCATGTGCTAAGAGTTAGGAGATTATGAGTATTTGCTGATTACTCCCAGATTCCAATATCTGGTCTTAAATTCTAATACAATGGCCTGAAGGCATTTTTACTTAGATATCTCATTATCACTTCTAACACTTCTAGTGTTTTTAGAAAAATTTACACTCAGGCTGGCTTGCCTTCTTATTTTTCTCGTCTTATTTATGGTTTCTTTCTCCCATTGTTTTTCTTTAAAGATTTTATTTATTTGTCAGAGAGAGAGAGAGAGGGAAAGAGAACACAATTCGGGGGTGGGGCTCCCTACCAAACCAGGACCCTGATGTTGGCCTTGAAATCCCAGGACTCCCGGATCGTGACCTGAGCTGAAGGTAGATACCCAACCAACTGAACCACCCGGGCCTCCCGACTTTCTCCCATTTTGAAAGCCATTCATTCATCACGGTTGCAAAGATATGATTTTGTGTTTTGTATTTCCGTATTTTTGTTTTGCATTTTTGAGATCCCCTCTATCCTTCTTGAGCTGTGTCACTCTTTAAAGTCTTAGGCCCCAGGACCTTGGACTTGCAACTGATTTTTTGGGGGAGGGGGCTCTTTCAGTATGTTTTGGATCTATGTACCAAATCCTAGATCCCTAAACATTCTTGTGTTGATTTCTGTGATGCGTCCACCTGGTCTTCTAGCCACACCCTCCTCTGACACTGAGAATCAGTATTTCCACTTCCTCTCTGCCCTCCATTCGTCTCCCCTGGTCAGTGTCTTTGCTCTTTAAATTACTGCCTCCCCCCTCCCCCCATTATTTTCTGGATCATCCATTTATCTCTTTATGCCAGGGTATTTCCTTAGCATAATAAACTTCTCTAGTATCTCCTATTTTACAAAATTGTTCTCCTACACTATGTCTTCCTGACATGACTCTTCTGTGCCTCTACTCACCGTCCACTGCACAATTTCTCAAGGGATTTGTTAAGCCTCACTGTCTCTATTCCTCCCTTCTCATTCCCATTCACAATTCAATTCACTTCAATTGGATTTCCTTCATCTCCGTTTTAGTGAAACTGATCTCACTAAAGTCATTAGTGACTTCCAAGTTCCTAGGTTCAAGTGAATACTTCTATATCCAATGTTTAAATTACTTAAGCCACATTTAACCAATTGACCTGTCTCTCTTCTTGTATTTTTGCTTGACCTGCATTTAGTTCACCCTTATTTAATTAGTATACCCTAATTTTACTTAAGGGGATCACCCAACCAGGACCATTCTGAGATACATGCATGAGGTTCACTACTCTGGGCTCTGTTGTTTAAAGAATACATAAACATCTCTATCACTTGAGACCCAGTGCTCATCACTGACCCAAGAGAAATCTGTATCCCAAACATCCGTTCTAATGCTTAATACCATTCAGGTTTCACACAAAATCTTCCCATGTCTCTTGCTCAGTATCCTTAAAAGATGACTGTGTCTAAGTATCATGAAATTTTGTGGTTATACCACTGCTGGTGTGGAGATACACACAATGTTGGACTAGTCGAGGAGCTATCTTTTCCCCGTAGTGCTGGATGCGTATTTTCTTCCTTCACTTTCTGTCCCCACACATGGTTCCAGAGGCATACTATAATCGTATGGCACTCTTTATGTGGCAGTATGTTTTTGCATGAGGTAGTTGAGAAACATTTGTAAATTTCAACTATCCTTATTATTCAAATTTTGATGCATGTAGGTCTATATTTACCACATATGAGGCATGATACTTAATTCCTATTTTGGTAGATGTATTTTAAATTCTAAAACTGTCAGTACTCTTGTTTTTATCAACATTGCTGAAGATTTAACTATTTTTTAGATTTAATTATTTTTAATGTGGATGAAGTTTAGCTTAGGTAAATGACTTAATTATTTTGATGTTAAAACTTACATTTTAGGGTAACTGGGTGGCTCAGTGGGTTAAGCCGCTGCCTTCAGCTCAGGTCATGATCTCAGGGTCCTGCGATCGAGTCCCGCATCGGGCTCTCTGCTCAGCAGGGAGCCTGCTTCCTCCTCTCTCTCTCTGCCTGCCTCTCTGCCTACTTGTAATCTCTGTCTGTCAGATAAATAAATAAAATCTTTAAAAAAAATTAAAAAAAAACTTACATTTTACCTTTTATGTTTTGAAGATAATTTTGAATATCTACGAAGAAAGATGACATTTAAAAACATGAAAAAATTATCTTCGTTCTTCATATTTTATATACAAATACACATTTTTGATGAAAATTTAAATTTTTATGGTTGAATAGCTACATTTTCTTAAGTTTCATATCACTATAAAAATCAAATTATGTGAAAATAATGATCATAATGATTAATTAGTATTTCTTTCTGAAATTGAAACAGAAAAATTATTTATGTGAATAACTATATAATAATCTATAAATTGTGTGTCTTAATGTCATTATTCACCTAAATATCTCAATAATATTGTCTAGTAATCTTCTATGGCCAAATTTCAGCTAATTAAAATGATATTTTTATACATATATCTGCATATAAAGGTATATTTGCTCCCATGTAGGAGCAAATAATATATTTTAATTAATAATTTATTACCTAGGTTTATCATTTTTAGGCACTTAATCATAAAGTTTGTAGGTCTTCATTTCTACTCTTCTCCAGGATTAACAAATTCTTACTTACGTATGTAACTTTTAAACAGAACAACACAATCACCGAACATGTTTAGACTTTTGCAGACATACTGATAAGACCATGAATAAGTTCTAGTTACTCTAGATCCCTACAGTTTCAAAGTTTTCTCCAGTATTTCTTCAATTTTGTGTCCCTCAAAATACTTCCTCCAACAATTTACTTTTCATGAGTTTAGCCTAATCTGTTTTTTGTTGTTTGAAATTAAGGAATCATTTTTGCCTTTAGCAAAACTAAATGCTCCTGGATTTTGTCTTATACCTCACTGAATGCTCTTCCCTGTTCTTTTTTTTTTTTTTTTTTTTTTTTGCCCTTCCTTTTTTTTTTTTTTTTTTTTTTTTTTGCTAGCCCTTCCTTGAGAGTTATTTTAGACTTGATTCTGGGCCCTTTTCTTTACTTGTAGTCTCATACTTACGAGATTTTTTTCTAGTCCTTTTTTTTTTTTTTTTAAGATTTTATCTATATGTTTGACACAGAGAGAGAGATCACAAGTAGGCAGAGAGGCAGGCACAGAGGAGGAAGCAGGCTCCCCACGGAGCAGAGAGCCCGATGCGGGGCTCGATTCCAGGACCCTGAGATCATGACCTAGCCAAAGACAGAGGCTTAAACCATTGAGCCACCCAGGCGCCCCAATTTTTTTTTTCTAGTCTTATGACCTTACATGCCCTCTAGTGCTGATGACTTCTACACTTACAACTACATTCTGGACTATCCTCTGATCTCCAGATTCACAGTAGGTGGTCAACCACTATGGTCAACCACATAGGTCAATCACTATGCAGTGAATGAACATGGACGCATTCATGAATGCTGAAGGGAATGGGGAGATTGTTAGTATGAAATAGTAGCTGTAGTGATTGGCTGTAAAACCTAGACACGAGATACTAGTATTCAAAGACTACGTAGTCGATACTGGATGATGCTGCATCAAGTGAAGCTTATGGACAGAGGAATATAAGCAGAGGCCATTAAAATTGGTGATATGGCATTGAAGATGCGTGCATGTATAGAGTGAACAAGGTAGTGCAACGGGAAGCAGTGGCCCAGAAGAGAGTATCAGATTTTAAAGTATTCAAGCACATTTAGGTAAAGATGAGGAATTCAACATGTATATGACAGTAGGTTGCCTAAAGGGAGTAGCAGTGAAGGATGACAAGGATTTTGAAGCTAGATGTGTTGCAAGACGTCTTCCTGAACCAGACACTTATGATTGTGAGCTTTGCATCAACACCTTGGATGTCGGGAAGATGACTAGAGCCCCTTATTAGAAGTACTGTGTCTGACAATAAGGAGTAAGAACAGTATCCCAAGAGCCAGTATTCCCACCTCTTGATCTCGGCATGAGGACTATAAGAGGAGAAAGAGCATAATAGTTAAATGAACGAAAGGAGGGAAAAAGGCAGCAGGAGAGACAGGAAGGGAGAGACAAGGATGGAAGCTCCCCAGTGATGCTGAGATAAAGACTGTATGAGTTAAAAATAACACAAGCTGCTAACAAATAAACTTCAAAATGCATAATGACTCAAATGCAGTGGGAATTCGGTTTTCTCTCTAGTCCAGCCTGAGCAGCTCCAGATGCATGATCAGGGCTTGGTTCCACATGGTTTTCTGAGGAATCAGGCTGATAGGGGGCTTCCATCCCTAACTTCTAAGATGCCAACAGTCATTCAATCTAAATGACCAATGAGATTATAAAGGAGTGATCGTGACTGGAAGGTGTTTACAGTTTAGGGAGTCAGATTTACAAATGTCACCCTTATTTCTGCTGACATTCTATTGACTACAACTCAGTCTCCTGTCTCAGCTAATTGCAAGGGACCCTGAACCAGAAAGCTCCATTGTGTGTCCAGGAGCAGAAGGAACCCTGGATCTGGATGAGCAAAGAGCAGTCTCCATGAAGGTTTTTGCCCTCTGAAGTTCACTAAATTAAATAAAAACTTGAGTAACATGCAGGGTTTTATTTTTCTTTTTCTCTCTCAATCCTTTAAAATATTCAGATGTTTAGTGGTTACTATTCAGATGAGTCAACATATTCTTTCTTCACTAACATGAGAGTGCTGTACAGCTATATTCTGAATTTGCATGTCTCTGTTATTCTCTCCAACTGGAAATCTGATTCCCAACTCCATCTGACTAAAATAACTTCCTATAAAAAGATCTAGGAATTCCCACAAGTATAGCACAGTCAAAACCTTTATTTAGTCTCTTTAAAATGGAAAACCATTTGGAAAATAAAAATTTCAGGATGAAACAGCATGCATAGACACCATAATTAAAACAAACATGAAAAAAACAACAATGAAAAGCATTGGTCTTGGAAAATCCAGGAGGAGGAACATGCATAATTCAATGTTATCATCAGTATTGCCAAAGGCTTTGAAGACACTTGCAAGCTCCTACATTATCCCTATAAGCCTCAGAATCAACAGTGTTCTAATGAGTCACATTGACTATTCGACTAACTGACTTCTCAGCAATCATAAAGGATGGTTTCCTTGGATTTCCTGGCATCTTAGCATTTTCCAATTTCCCATTTCTCTACCATCTCTGCTCATTCTTCTCTCTCTTCTTGTTCACTACATGGAGAAGTTGCATTTCCTATACTCTTACCCTCTGCAATCCTATCTCCCTCCTATCTTCAAAAATCATCTCTTTTAGATGTTTCCTCCATTGATTCAACTCATGCCCACCATCTTAGACATCCTTCCACCACCTAAAACTAAAAATGCTTGAGGTAAAGCTATTAACCACCACTCAACACCTCTCTTTCATTAATCCTACTCATGTTCCCTTCGTTTTTGAAATCTGAGTTGTTTTCTGACAATGTACTTTCTCTGTAATTAATCACCAGCCAAATATAATGCTGATAATTCCATCTTTGTGATAGCTACCTTTCATATTTTACACTTATTGCCTTATTATCTCCTGCATGGGCAAGTGCAATAGCCTCTCAATTAACATTCTCATCTCTAAATCTCATATTCATGGTTCACGTTTTTTAATAAAATTAACCTAAATCATAGATATGATTTTGTCATCCCCATATTCAACAATTTACAGTAGCTTCTCATTATTCTAATGACCTAGAAGTCCAATAACGTTAATATACCATGAAAACTCCACTGAATTTTTGCCCCAAGTTTATCTCTTAAAGTATTTCTTTACTTCTACCTATTTCTTTTTCTTGTGCTTTATCCTTGAACTACTATGAAATTTTGATTTGTACCCTTAAGGAACTTTATGGCTCACTACCTCATAATACTGTTTAGATTGGATATAGGTAGAACACGCAATATTTTCACAGCAAAATCTTAAGCATGCACATTTTCACAAGCTCATCTTTTCAAACTCATTTTTATTTTGAGGTTTCCCTCAATGGAAGACATTTTATGGAATTAATTAGGATTTGGCTCAATCTAATCTCCTTTCTCTCTAGGAATGAATGATCTATAATTCTGGAGTGGTTTTGTGTTTGTTTCTTGTTCTGTTTTTATAATAACAGTAGAAGGGGGTTGAATGTCTAATCTTGGGTTATGTGGACCTCACTGGCATCCCCATAAATGCCTTTGTCCCATCTGGCCCTTGTGAGCACCCACTCAGTTTACTCTGATTTCACAAACAAGCTGAACCATGGCCCACACTGTTATTTGTAAGCCAGTCCTGCATCCCAACCCTCAGTGCTCTGCAAGCGCTCTCACCCCCTGCCAACATGCACGCCCTTCCTGGGAGCTGGGAAACATTGACTGCTTTCCAGGGGCATTCTGGGATACTAGTGAATTTTGTGGGGCCATTGTAGGCCTCTCGTGCCTGGATACCACGCACAGCACCCCTGAAGTCCATGCACAGTCCGTCAGAGAGCTCTGAGAGGCTGCTGCTTCTCTCATTCCACCTCCAAATAGGAAGTAGGACAGTGTTCTTTTCTACTTTCACATTCTAAAACCTATCTAGATCCTGATATCTCTCCCCTTGGCAAAATTCCTGTTGATGAGGCAGATGACAGGGAATCTATGGCACATACACACGTATTATACTTGGAGTCCTTTTGCATCAGCAAACCATGCTTTTGAAACCTTTCTTTCAGATGATGCTTCAGATTGATTCTTTTTCTTGTTGTATTATTCCTTCTTTGAGCTAGTCGCCTTGTAAGGCCTAGAGTGTTAACAAAAATGGGTTGGAGCTGTGGAGGAGACACAAGAGGTACTGCAGATGAAAAATACTCAGGTTAACTTTTCCAAACAACCTTCTTGAAAGGAAGGGTGTAATAGATATAGAGCCACATATGTAGATTTAAACATCTAGTCTTTGGGAACTTCTGAGACTCCGGCATAAGACCTTAGGGATTTGAGAAATAGATTGAATTAATGAAAAATACAACATAGATCTTCCTACACATAATGGCATTTTTAGCCAAGTTGCTCCAAAGAATCCTAAAACTAAGTTAATTGAGTGGTTGCTCAGTGTTCTATTTTTATTTGATAAATAAAGCAGCTACTAAAATATTATGTTTCAAACCCTGGTAGGAGTTTGCCATTTAATTTGTTTCATTCACTTGTAAATGTTCACAACCTATCAGTAGGTGCTGAAATTTCTATAGCCTAGGTATAAAATGAAAGCTTTCAAAGTACTATTTTTCTCAGTGCCAGATATTAAAGTCTTAAATGGCCAATTCTAAGGATACTTGAACAGTGCTTACTGTTTTACAAACACTTTATATAACATGTAAAAAAATGACATTTATTAACTCCCTGGTTATTTTTCTTTATGATTTTTAACAATGTAGCTCAGGATGGGAAGAAAGGGATTGCATTTGAAATCTAAAGTCTACAAATAATTAACTGGGGAAAAACCACTAACAAGAAGGTGAATGGGGGAAACAGAACAATGAAATTAAACCCTGGTAGAGGGAGAGGTTTAAAGTACATTCAGAAAATCAAAGACTCTCTTTTCCTCTTTTATTGGTTATTTCATCTTGGAGGCCTAAAAAATGCCATTTTCAAATTAATTGAGAAAAAAATCAAAACATTGGTAACTGTAGTCTTAGAGAAATATGAGTCATAAGGATATTTGACTTCGTAGTGATCAGCATTAAAAGTAACTTAACATTTTGTAGGAATAAGTGGCAAGAGAGAATTTGTTTTGTATGCAGTCATATTCATTCACTGGGTAACTAATTACTGAGCATCTAGTATGATCCTGACTCGGTGATAAATGCTGACACAATCTTAAAAGCACATCGTGGAAACAGTTGAGTACAAGTGTCAGGTTATGAAACCCTTCAAATCTCCTATCTTATCATTTGTAAAAGGGAATGAGGAGGAAGAAGATAAAACATGTCTCATTCACAAGCCCAATGCCTAAAAGACCAAGGTAGAACATACGGAGGTGCTTTGAAAACTGCTAATCAAAATACAATGTGATGTATTTCACATTTCCATGTAAGATTTTTTCCTTCCCATTCTGAATTTTGCCAACTTTGAAAATACCTAGCATGAGAGGGAAATATGTCATATGAGTTAATAGGAATTATTATTTGACTCAGATTACACTATTTCCACCCACTGAGTTCACTGAAGTCATTTTCATTTTCTTGACTTCTGAAGTCTCTGATGCTATGTGATATCTATCTACGTTGAGCTGAATTGCACTTAGAAAATTATTTCTCTGTGCAACTCCAAGAGAGCTGGGTATCACGTGAGGCAGGTATTACTGTAAGGCGTTGTGACTCAAAAGGGAAAGCTGCTCATTATGTCAATTACATTTATGGGAAGCAGGGGAACCCAGTTTCCCATCCCTCCTGTGAATTCTTTCAGCAAATTAAATTATGGACACACAGGCTTGTTTAATTAGTGGAGTGCATTGCAACTTGAAATTGTATCATCTGTGCACAGAGAAATCACCATCTCATCGTCTTGGGAGTGTTTTCTGCTTGGCCTTGCATCATGGATGGCTCTCCCCAGCACTCAATTTTTGAGAGAAGAGAATCTCACGATTGCCATGTTTATACAGAACATCAACAATCTCTGATTCTAGCATTGTGCAATGGGCTGAGATGTTCAATAAATGTTCGATTAGAAAGAAATAGTCTGTAAAGATTATGGACCATGTTCATGGTACAGATTTACAGATTGTCTTTCTACCAACCTCTAACTGCATTTTTTTTTTTTTTTACCAGCCAATAACTACAATGTTTTTATATGTCTGTGATACTGGGTTAGCTTGAAGCTTCTCACATGATTGTGTTGTATGGTTGAAGCTAATTAGAGTAGCAAAAATAATTTGAACAACTCTGAGATATTTCTGTTGCTAAGTGTACAAAAATTGAATTTAGTAAATGTTTATTGAGTTTACGTTTTAGTCAAAGCACTTTCTTAGGCATCCTGGTCTATTAAGTTAAGATATAACCTTGGCAATTCACTGTTAACTACGAGAGACTGAAATGTACACATAAATCCCTGCAAGTCTACATGTTCCATAGCTTAACAGAGGTTTTCACAATGTGCCATGGAAATATGAATACAAAAGCAATTATATCTATTTGAGAGAGTGATGGGCTAGTGGCAATAAGGCCCAGGAAAACCTGTATAGTAAAAATAATACTTCAGCTAAGAGAACAACTCGAGCCAAGCCTTAGAAGTTATTATTATTTATAATAATAAAAAAATGAATCCCATTTCTGAGAACATCAGCAGTCTGGTTTAGGCTGAGATTAGAGATGGAGCCACAAGGGCACTGGGATGGCTCAGTTAAATGTCTGATTCTTGATTTCAGCTCAGGTCATGATCTCAGGGTTGTGAGATCAAGCCCCATGTCAGGTTCCTCGCTGGAACCTGCTTAAGATTCTGTCTCTCCCTCTTCCTATCCCTAGAGGGGATTCTGCAACCCCCCTCTAAGGAAAAATAAAATAAAACAAAATAAAATAAAATAAAACAAAATAAAATAAAAGGAGCCACAAAGGAGCACTGGAAAAGTCTGAAGGCTCTGCTTCAGAATTCAAGTATTTCTGAGTGCCTCAAGCATCCATTTTTTGTCCTCACAGTCTTTTGACAGATCACCTCTTTCCTCCTCGTGGTCAATGGTGTGGTTTGAGAAAGCTGACTTGTGGCCAACGGTGTGGTTTGAGGAAACTGACTGTTTCATGTTCAGCTGGAATAACAAGTGATCAAGAAAAGCCAGTTAGCACTCTTTCTTCATCAAGACACTATCAAGGGAGCAGGAGTAGATCTGTGCAACCAGAATGAATCTCAGGGCACACCAGGAACTGAGACAAAGATGATTGCATGAGGGTGAATGCAAGACTGCAAAGTGCTAGTTGATTTCTTGTGGTCAAAAGCTGCTCTAGCCTCAGAATCAAAGCACAAACACCCAACAAAATAACCCTTCAGGAAAAGAATACAATGGGCACTTGAGATTAAGTGTCCTGAAATCAAGAAAGAAGCTTGAATTATTTGCAAATGACTAGTTGACTCTATTGGTTATGAATGTTGACTGGTAAAAACTGGTCTTTATTGAGAAAGAACAGGGGGCCCCCAAGAAACACTCCTGGGCAAAAGTGGCATTTAGGAATCAGATTCTGCATAAGGAGTGAGTTAGAGAGCATTCCCATCTTCTAATTTATACTTTTTCTGTAATTACAGATTTTTAAAAATTTAGCACACATTTTATTTGCAATGAAAATCAATATTTTTTTCTGGGTCAGTTAAGAGAGAACAGTAGGTAAAAAAGTAGTGCCTTGGTTGTGGAATACAAGGGAGGATGAGGGCATAGAGATGTAGAGTGACTACACTTCCCAAGCAGAATTTGCTGGGGAGCTGGTGGGGGGGGGGGGGGGGGCAGCCAGCTGTCAGGAAAAGCATGAAGGAAGAGAAAACAGGGAGGCCTCACTTCCAGAGAAAGAAACTTTTGTGAATGGCTGTACTTTGCTTGCGATTTGAAGGATGGATAAAGAGGATTTAGACATTATTAGATGGGGGTAGAGAGAGGTGAAGAGAGATTTTCAGTCCTAAATTTGCTCCCTAATGACCAGACTCCATTCTGATAATCTGATTAGCCATCAGGCATTCACTTTCTTGTTGAACCTTATCTTCATCAAACAGTGCAGAGAGGGGAAAACACTTAGACTCTCATCTTGTAAACGTGTTTATGGTTTATAAAAACATTCCCTGAATGGATCCACGCATAAGTCAGCAGCTGTTAACCACAGGATGCTAGCTCTGTCAGAGTTAGATAATCTGAAGCTTTTGCTTTCCTAGAAAAGGCAATTAGATGTCCCACTTTGATCCTGTGAGAAACCAAGTCTAAAGCTTTATCTTGAGAATATAATTATGCATTTTCTTTAAAGATGTTCATTGCAGCCTTGTTTATCCCAGGTAAGACATGGGAGGAGAAGTTCCTGAATGGCAACAATAGTGGATGCGTTGAATGAATTATGGTATAGTAATTTAATGGAATTTATGTGAGTAAATAGAAATACTGTAGGAAAACTGTGAAGTGTGAAACATGTTTGAGGTGTGTTGTTTTCATATTCTTAAGTTATCCATCTATGCTTCTGTGTGACATAGGTGTACATTTGCATATACATTTAGACACACACACATCCCTACATATTTATTTTAAAAGTTTTCTTTTTTTTTTCCTTCAAATTCAAAATACACAATGAAATGTTGACGCTTTATTTCTGGATGGGTGAGTTATGAGTGCTCTTCTCTTCCCTTATCTGTTCTCCAATTATTTCATAATGAACCAAGGAAACCTTGACAATAATAATAGAAATTATGTTTCATAAGTCTCTTTTAAAGAAAACAATACAAGTTTAGTCAACCATGCTCTTTCCTGAGTCGAAAGTGCCCACAATTGAGAGATTGCATCTCCACACCACTGGATGCGTACCATGGAGAAATGACGCCACTTTTCACTCCTCTGGATGCCCAGTGTCTCAGCTTTCTGAACCTACCTTGCAGCAAAGAAGAAGAAAGAACACAAAAGGCAAGAAGGAAGGAAGAAGAGAAAGAAGGAAGGAAAGAAGGAAGGAATGAAGGAAGGTAGGAAGGAAAGAACGGGGCAGATAATTGCTCCCCAAGACGTTGCTAGCTCCAGTGAGGCCAGCGGACCTCACTGTGTCCATACGAATGCCCTCACTTGGGTCTTTGCAAATGTAATAGCAAGCAGGACTTAGAATTTACTGCATTGGTGTTGACAGCATCCATGGTCCAGAGACAGCACTCATGATGGTCTAGAGCCTGCCATGACTGCACCCTCCCTCAGTTGTCCCTGTACATGACCTTAAGTTTTGTTATAGCTAACCATCTTTCTGGACCTGAGTCCTCGAATCTGATTTTTCAGGCTTCCTATTGATTCTCTGATTTATCTGTACCCCTATGATCCTTTTTTTTTTCCCCTGTCTCTGTTAACCAAGTTTATTTCTTTTGTTCCCAACAGTGGTACTGATTGACAAAAGGTTGGCCCTATGTGACAGGAATGTCAAGCTAGCATATTTAGATTTCTTGCGAATAGTGAGACATGATTTTAGAGTCTTGATAGAACAAGAAATTGCATAGGAATTTTTGTGACACATCTCATAGACTGAAAATGAATGATCATTAGATTTCTGAAGGATTAGAACTACAGAGTAACATATTTATTATCATTTTCAATCTGACTATGCCCAGGGAATCAGCAGCTCTACAGAAATAGTGTTATGATCATGAACTAATAAAGTATCTTAGAAACAAAATACAGTTGCAACATTAGTGTTGAACCCATGCCATCTGAAATTATTAAATGTGCATTTTTAAAATCACATATTTTTTAAAGCACTATTTTTTGATTAAATATGTTTCCCATGATTTAAAAGAACTGTTTTTGATTTAGTATCCCTTTCATATTTCTTCAGAAATTTTACTATTTCCGAATCTTAATTACTTCACATGGACATCTGGATCAAGCCAATTACGGCATCTTTCTCATTCAGTACATAAGCAAGCATCCATAAAGAAGGGCATCTGCTGTTTGGTTAATTGCACTAATATCTGGGAGAATATGAAGTAATTTTACATTCTGGAACTAGTGTAACTCAAATAGAAATCTGGAATCGCCTTTCCCATCATCCTTTTCTGAATGCCTATTTATAGTCCAGAGTAATTGAAGAACAAACTTCGGTATATTGTTACCGATAGTACTTTTCATAAAAATAATTATCTCACTATTTCACTTTCTGTTTACTTTTTCTTCAAATGCCAACCATCACCATTTGGCAGGCAGTATATTCTCACTCAGAAGATGGATTTTTTCCAAGTTCAACAGATTTCTCTGAGAAAAAAAGAATGATGAGTGGGAATTTATGATAAAAATTGTAACAAAACATAAATATAATGAAATGATTATCTGATGACCATGATTAAACTAGTTTCTTTCAGTTGGTTAGGGTCAGCCTCCAGTGGGCAGTCCTCACATAAATACTCCAAAATTAGAACTGGTTTTTGATGAAAGGCTATTTCTTGTAAATAGGAAAATAGGAAATTTAGGTAAATAGGAAAGTTTTGGGTAGACCTCAGCTTTTAATCTCTAACTGGGACTTGTGCTAAAGAAATGGTAATGCTAGTTTCAATCCTACTAAATATTCTTACCTGAAAAAGATAGCAGCACAATGACATTGTTGAGACATCCTATGATTCTACAAAGGTGCATAGGGCCACAGAAGTGGGTAAGGTGGAAGTAGGAGGCAAAGGCTCCTTTTTAAAGTGGCATGCATATCATAGTTTCATAAAAGGTTTCATTCATTTTCTCCTTTCCAAGTACTACTTGAAAGTTAGAATCTCAAAAGTTAGTATAGAGGCATTGGGGTGGCTCAGTGGGGTGGGTAAGTGTTGGACTCTTGCTTTCAGCTCAGGTCATGATCTCAGAGTCGTGAGATAGAGCCTTGCATGGGGCTTCCCGCTCAACAGGGAGTCTGCTTGAGATTCTCTCCCGCGGCCTGCCATCCCTTTGCATGCCCTCTCTTTCTCTCAAATAAATAAATAAACCCTTAAAAATGTTGCTATAAAATTCTTAAAAAAGAAAATGAATGAAATGAAAACTAAATTTAATGAAATTTAATTTTAGAGATGGGTATATATGCTGTCATATTTAGGGAGCACTGTAGCTTAGAATCATCCTAGAGGATGATAGGGTCTTAGGGCAATAAAGTCGAACCACAAAACAGGGTTTCTGTAGGATAGCATTCCAAGCCACTACAGCATTTTGCCTGTACAATTCACTCTAAATTAGAGCTCATTACTCTTCATGATACATTTGATTGCTCTCAAATTCTCAGTAAATGTACCATGAGAGGAGCAGAGCTATTACTTTTGATCAGCAACCAATGCTTCCTTGGGAAAAACTCTGAAACGTCACTCATCTGCCTGGACTGGGGAAGTCAGGAGAGGCGGGCTTTTGGAAACTGTTGACCTTGAAAGAGCTCAGAGAGAGGGCAGGAGAAGCAAATAACCAGAAGCAAACTAACAATAGAACGACCGATAAACACAATGTAATACTTGGAGGCCTCCCTCTGAAGGCTCAGTACTTTTGCGGATAGAATTCATTACTTCCTTTGTGGTCACTAAAACAGGGTGCAGACCTCCTCCACCCCAGGAATATGAACAATCAACTGCAAAGACAATTATATTTCAAACTGTGAGCTGCTTGGTCAGATAGTTGTGTTGTACATCACTTCTTGTGGCCACAATCCAACAGAAGTGGGGGAAAATACAGAAAGAAAAATTATCTAGGAGCCATAGACAAATGGCTGCTGATACTAATCTATCTCCAATATGCATCTATACAAAATATCTAAATCTAATGTGGGTATAGGTATTGATATAGAAAGAGGTGCAGATAATCAAAAACCCTTAGATCTTCCTTTGGCTTTTTCCTTTTTAGCAGTGGTTCTCCACATCCCCTCAGGCTGCATGTGCTGAATTTAGCACAGAAGATATTCAAAGACATAACTAATTTCTGTCCTGTGAGAAAGTTTGGTGAAAAATTATATTCTCTTGCAAATGTAATTGCTGTGTGCCTACTATGGCCATGGGACAGGTTCCTGTCCTTATGAAATTATAGACCTGTTGAATTTGCATTTTGTGATGGACTGTTTTAAGCCTTAAAGAGATTTTCTGTTTTTACCTCTCACTCATTAATCAAACTTACCTTCAAACCCAGGAAAACTTTCTGAAGAGCACAGAGGCTCTGCAGAAATGAGCTGGCAGCCATCTGGACACCAGCCCATGGGGGTTGGCTACAGATACCCCTCTTCACATCCACACCAACTGCTGCCCTCTGTGGTGGTCCCAGATCTTCCTCAAAGAAGCCCTGGGGCTTTACTGGACCATTTGATTGTGGACCCCTTTTTATTTCTTGACCTGAAAAACTAATGTCAAAATGGAATATTCTGGGTTTCCTCTTGGTCTTGCTGTTGAACGCTCTCTGATCTTTTGTTGACTATTCCCCCAGCCCTACTGTATTGTGCCTTCCAAGTTTTTATGATATTCTGTTTCCTTCCTTAATCTACACATTCCCTCCATGCTTTGCAGTTCTGCCACACAGCTATCTGAAACTCCATCTCCTCATTTAAGGTCATACACATCTTTCCCACAGGACATATGTGTATTATATTAGCACCTTGAGAGAATTCTTTTCAACACTTCCTCTAATTAAGGCTCATGATGCCTGGCTGCTTCTATGACCTTGGGGATACAAAATTTTTACCATGTTCTCCATTTAGGAAAACATTCCTTCTGTGCACAACAATTTTGTTGTTGTTGTTACTCAAGCTATTAACGTGTACCTCAAGACTGCAAGGGGATTCCTGCCTGAGCTTATTTGATTAGTGAAACACGCAGACTCTAAACTCTGTTTTCCCACTTTCATAGTTTAGCTACTACTTCCCAATATTATGTGATGTTGGAACTGCTCTTCTCTCTGAAGATCACCCATAAGGTTGCTGAGACCAGTGTTTATAATGAGGAGGGAGGAGGGGAAATACCTCGGACATGGTCAGGAGTCTTCTTCTGCCTGTCAGTTTCACAAAGCTGACAATGAACAAGGCTACTGACAAGGTTGATGCATATGTTACTATCTACTTGACATTGCCAATAAATCAAACATGCCACATGTATTTATTAAAACAGACGTATTTGCTCCCACTGTGTCTCAAAATGTACAAGCATGTTTTTAAGTATATAGATGGAGAGATAAGAATTATCAAATATGAAATAATAGAATACTGTGATATTTAAGACAATATAAATATTTATGAAATAATGGAAAATAAACTAAATTACAACCAAGTTCAGGGGTCAAGGACATCTTGCAGGACTGAAGAATCCAAGAAAACCTTTACAGAAAATGTGAGAGATGAAGCTGAGACTTCTTTGCAAATGTTCTTGACTTCTTATAATTTGCTAGAGAGATTGCTATGATGCATGCAAATCTTCATTTTGTGGTTCTCCCAGAACATTAATCTGCTTACTTAGTGTCACTGATGTTATCCCAAGGCAACAGAACTTCATGTGGGCGTGGTATACAACCTTCCCAAAGTTCTGGGGAAAGTAGGAATATCATGGACAAATGGGCCCTGGGACACTCTCCCAGAGATCTCTGTTGATCTTCCAGAGGCCTTGGTTCTTTAGTAATAAGGCATAGGAAAATGACCTGGGGACTTGTTAAAATCCAGAGCCACATCCTCACCCCAGATGATCTGATTTATTATTGGGTGGGGCCATGAAGTTAACACTTTTAACAAATATCCCAGGTAATTCTGATGCTGAAGGTCCATGAGCTGCTTAGAAAAACACCATCCTACGATAGACAAAGTTCTAACCACCGTGTTTATAGCTTGTCATGTGCTTTGGATTCTAGGATTCTATGTTCTTGTCATTGTGATGATCTTTTACTGTGCATGTCCACACTACTTAGGGCACTTCTGCCAATTCCTTTACATAGAGAAAAGGAGCAATATTCTCCAGAGAAATGTATATGCTGGCATGAGTGAGTTTAAAGAGTGCTGTGAGAACAAGAGTTCCTTCCTCAACTATGGTTGACAAATAATGGATTAAACAAAGCAGCCCTGGCTGCCTGTCTAGAGGTCACCTCAGAATTCTTATCAGTGATAAACTATTAATAATAAATTAATAAATGTTAAACCAAATTAAAGATGAATAATAATAATAAACTAATAAAAATCAAAGTAAGAAGAATTCTTAGTAAGTAGATACTTACAGATTATGAATCTTCAGTAAGAGGTTATTATGTATAATCTTCTCTAAATGTGGTTGGTCACAGAAACACATATATTTTTTTAAATCCTTCTACATAAGAAAGCAAGAAAATAAGCTCAGGATATGTTGCAGCAGAATGAAGAAGCTTTGACACGGAAGGCACTGTTGATGTCTCTCCTTTTCCCTGTGTCATGCTGTACCCCTTTATTTTATAAAGTCATAAGCACTATTGCAACAAGGTTGCTGTGGGACCTGCTGGAGCCCTGCTGGTGGCAGGAAGTGTCTACAAAAGACCAGGTAGTACATAGTGTAGGCTTTAAGGAAAGCCCTAGAGAAAGGGAAGTAAGTGGGTGTGTCTATGTTCTAATAAAACTTTATTTACAATACCAGAGCACAGGTTGAGAAACCTTCTTTCTTTTCAGTTCTTTTTCACAGTGTTTATTTCCACCCTAGAAAAATGAAAATAAGGAACAACCTGGCTTTATTCCTCAGGTATTTATTGCAGCCATGTGTGAAGACAGTTCATTTATTGATTCATTCTCAACACAGACTGGGCACAGAGACATTTCCTCCTCACTTTGAATCTGGCCAGTATTTCTCACTCATTGTAAGAATTCTATTGCACTTTTATATCTTGAGTCTCAGTTGGGGATGATGATAGATACTTTAAAAGGAGGCTTGTGTTCAGGATTTTAGCAGCTGCTAGTTTGTAGCCAGTTCTCAGTTCTTTCTAAATGTGAGCATATGAAATGGATTATTTTTATACTAAGTGGAGAGCTTTACACTTGTCAATGGTCCATTTCTTTTGTTCAGTTTGGGTCAATAATTTGGGGCTTTTCATATAGCCATGTATGTGTACTTTCTCACTCAGATTTTAAGAAGAAACAATCTGATACTTCCTAATATCCTCTGCAACACCTTATTTGAAGCTTAGCCCATACTAAATCTTGAACAAATATTTTTTGAATGAATTAGTGTTCTATTGTTTCAATCTTTTGGGAGAATTTTAAATTTAGGATCTTTTAAGCAAAATGTGACCTATAGCCCACTTGGATAAGCATAACACTTGTTCTCATTTGTAAACTGATGTATTTATTCCCGCATGTCTTCTGATCTGGCTCATTTTGCAAAGGATATGGGGGCAAGGGAAAATGATGAAATGTTCTCTTGCCAGATAAAGGATAGGCATAAGTAATATATTGATTTTTTTCTTTGAATCTCTACCAATGCACATAAAATTCACTTACTATCATTAACTACTCAGAGAGAAAGGAGAAGTGAAAAGTTAAAAATGGCGATTATAAAGGTAAGAACAGCAATGATTTGAAAGATATGGAAAAGTTGATTCTTTTTCAGGGTAGAGAATTTCTACACTTCTACCTTAAAATCCTTGTCAGTGAGGTGTTCTTAGATGATAAAGATTGAATTTTGTTTTCTGTAGAGTTGATCATTTGGACAAGGAACTTATTTTCTGAAAATAAGGAGTGAAATCTATTTAACCTAATGACGTTAAGGGTCAGTTTCTATGTTCTGCTTGAGGAAGAATGTATACATATGCATGTCTTCCTCATATAGTTATAGTTTATGTGTGTGTGTGTGTGTGTGTGTATGTAAATAAGTTTATGTATAAACTATATTTATACATAGTTTAAAATCACTTGTATGAAAGAACAGACATGATCTTTGTTGTCATAGAAAAATACTTAGATCAGTGATCACATTCTAGAAAGAGCAAAGTCATAAATACTTCTCTGCTTAGGTTCTCTTGTTATTCTTGTCTTAGGAGATGGATGCCACGTCAATCTTTCACAAATCTCACTTCAGGTTAGGTTTAAGCAGGATTTATTCTTTGTAAAGTGAATATTTTTGCTGAGTTTTAAAAAAGCTCTAATTTCCTTTTTAGATTTTCACCAGTAATTTGGCAGAAATAGCACATTCTTGCCATAATTATATTTATATCTCTGTATTTCCTATGTGGTGTTTATTATATTTCCTTCTCAGGAGGGAATTTTTCTTCCTTGAAATTATTCAAACAATAGGTCAAAAGCTAGGAACAATTAGAAAACCACACTTAGTACAATTTGCTACAGCAATGTATACTTCTCCTGAGTTCTTCATTGCATTTACCCAAGAGGATCTGAGCAGAACAGTTTCCTGTGGCTTCTTCAGTATTGTTTTGCTCTACAATGAAGAGTGATTGCACCATAGTCCAGTGGCATCTTGAATAAAGTTCAAGGTGGACATAAGTGTTTTAAAAGCAATTTAAAAATAAAGATTTTAATACTTTTTTTTCATTGTTCTATAATGCACACATTCCTCAAAATGGTTCCAAATTCAGTGTCTACCCATACGTGACTTGACCCATGTGAGGACATTGGGAAATACAATTTTCCCTGTATTATAGTCAACGCAAACTTTAGACAACGATTTGGCCAGTTGATCAAAGGACAAAGCATGCATACCTTTGTACCCTGCGATGTCCACCTCTGGGACTAGATCTTATTGTAACATAAGCACAAGTGGCAAAATCGATGTATAAGCCCAGTCATTAAAGCATTTCAATAGCAAAATCAGAAGCAGGCTAACTCTAGCTCTGTAGTAAGAGGGTTGACTAAAGGATATTGTATCCAAACAATGGACTAGTGGGCATTATTCAAGAAATGAATGGAAGATATGGAAATGTAGTCCCAATAGAATAGTAAGTGGAAAAAGATACCTAATGAATAAATATCTGGGTTGCAAACTCTAAGTGCTCCCAGGAGCCAACGAGGTAACATCAGGCCAGGTGTGACCTAGGGCAGGTGACTGTGGGCACGTGAGAGGGAAGAGGGCCCTCAGCATCCGCATGGCCTGCCAACGGATGCCCTGCATGAATCATTGCCTCACTTAGATGCTTGGGTTTCTCGGGAGGAGGTAGACTAGGTTCAAGTGCTAATGTATGCTTTTGTATGTGTGTTTAATGTTTTCATTCCATTTAAATGCTTTAAAAATACAGTGTTAGCCAAGCAAAACACATGTGTAGGCAAACCTCGGTCCAGCCATGGTGTAACTCCTATTGTCTAGACATTGAAAAATTTAGAAAGTTCTACAAATGGTACGCGACCATGGTAAATTTTGTAAAGGAGATTTGGAAACAATGGGTTGGAACTGTGCTTTATATATTTCTGTCCTGTTGGACCTTGTTTCATTGTGTGTACACCATATATCCTCAGCGATCTTGCTAGGGGGCAAAAACCACATCCCTTAAAGTCCCATGGTTTAAAGGGAAAAAGTTGAGTATATGCAACACCCCTCTCTGTGATTTTGGTCATTTACTCACAACTTGATTTCTTATAAAAGTGTAGAAAATGGCTTGCTTTCTGTGTTGATGAGATTTATGTAAGGTGATATTTACAAATGCCCCATGTGTGGCCCTTGTTTTGTCAGTGCTTGCTTCCTACGTATGTCTTTTGTAGACTAAAACTGAAATGGAGTCACATATGTCAAGGACAAAATGGAGACAACCGATGCAGGTAATGAAGGAAACCTAACCCAACCTCAAAGGAAGTTACAACTCTTCTCAGAAATTAGCAGGGGACATCAGCCAATCCCCAAATGTCAAGTCTGTTAAGGCTACCACGGGACTTCCTTCTTCATCTGACAGCTAATCTGATCTAAAGTAAGAAAGAAGATCATTTGGCAACCAATCAGTTGAGAAAGACAAATCACCTCCATATTTATCCCATAAGAATTTCTTAGTCTGTGAGGAACTTAGACTTATTGCTCCTATGGCCCTGAGTTCCTCAGTTTAGAGATTGAAACCATTGCCACAAACTCACCTTTCTGCTTTGTTTTATTCAGTGTGCAAAGTTTGGCTTTTGACACTGTCAAATTCACCATCATTTGGGAATGCCAAGAAATAGGTAAAACTGAAGACCATTCTAAACTGAGATTTTTTTTACAATATGCTTCTTTATGCAGCTGGCAGAAAATACCAGAGTGTCCACTTTCCAGAAGGATTTTTCTGTAGTAAGAATTAAATACTTTGATAACTTGTTTTGTAGTATAATTAGGGACTTTTTGGGAGGGTATCACTAACTTCATTTGTTCTTTCAGTAACACATTTTGGTTGTCAATTGCACTTTTAACAAGTCTTCAGACTAAAAGATCCCCTCTAGTTTCTAATGTGGATAAAAAGCAATGTAGAGTCTATGAATTAAAATGCTTAAAACTTTACTCATGACATTTTTTTTCTTGCTTTCTTTGTTAAAGAATCTGGTTTCCTTAAACATGTCAACATTTAAAGGAACTTTCAAAATTAAAAAAAAAAAAAATGGAACCCTCTTGGTACAAGGGAGGAAAACTGACTTTGAATATAGACAAATTAAGGGCTGTATAGAATTCATTTTACAAGCACAAATAAGTGAATTCCTGGGCGCCTGGGTGGCTCAGTGGATTAAGCCGCTGCCTTCGGCTCAGGTCATGATCTCAGGGTCCTGGGATCGAGTCCCGCATCGGGCTCTCTGCTCAGCAGGGAGCCTGCTTCCCTCTCTCTCTCTCTCTGGCTGCCTCTCTGTCCACTTGTGATTTCTCTCTGTCAAATAAATAAATCTTTAAAAAAAAAAATAAGTGAATTCCTTACCACCACCTTCCTTTTTTTTTTTTTTTTTTTTTTAAAGATTTTATTTATTTGTCAGAGAGAGAGAGGGAGAGCGAGTGAGCACAGGCAGACAGAATGGCAGGCAGAGGCAGAGGGAGAAGCAGGCTCCCTGCCGAGCAAGGATTGGTACCACCACCTTCCTAATACTACTTTCATCCAGGAAAAATCTCCTTGTGAATGGTACTTCCTAAAATATCACTAATATAATATATATTTCAGGGGAAAAGAAAACACTATGAATATTGTTCTTTGCGAAAATCTAGCACAAAGTCAGAGAGAGGAAGAACCAACCATGGGGACACACACACACACACACATTCTCTCTCTCTCTCACACACACACAGTTAAAAACAATAAGCAAAGAAGCTGGATGCAATTAATCAATCAGGTATTTTAAAAACAGTGAGATTCTAATGATGACATGTGAAATTATAGTCTATATTATATTACAGGATGTATCAGCTTACCTGGAGTAGATGGTCTCTACTTTTCCATATACAAAATACCAGCTGTTCATTCACCCTTACCATGGTTTTGTGAAAGTTGTGAAATAGCACATTTTTTTTGAAGTCTCTTTAAGAAGTAACTCAGCCTTCCAGGTAAGCTTTCTGTGAGACACTGCAGTGTGGTCTGCTTGAGGCCCTCCAGGACTCTCTGCTCATGGCCAAGGCGGCCGTGTGGAGGAGTGCCAGCCTTTCTGAACCTCACATCCATGGCTGTTGTAGAAGTTAACTTATGCTGAGTTATATTTCCTCAAACCCCCTCATCTGTGGTCAAGCTTCATGTCATAGTGAGAAGAGCAAGGCTTCTAAAGCAGAGCATGCTGATCCTAGATGCCAAGCCCATGAGTTTCCTGGGTTTGTGGTCAAAAGAGGAAGGTGGTTGTAACTGCTCTGACATTCAGTGTCCTGAACTCAAAACTTGGTGAAATAATCCCAGCCTCACAAGGTTATTTTAAGTGTTAGAGAGACCAAATCAAAAAAGATTCTGGCATATAGTAGTTTCTCAATATAAAATGAGTAGTATTATGATTTTTGTTGCTATATTATAATAAGACTATTTAAAACCATATTCAATTTCCATATTAGAAGAATATTGTCATTTAAAACACTATATTAATGTATTTAAAAATGTCAGCTGCTAAGTATTTAGGGCCTGGTAGAGATATTACTATACATAGAATGGAAGAGTTTCATAAGGTTTAGACACTAGTTTGAAAGAGTTCAGAGAGACTGAAGTTTAAGAGGAGAAGAAAGAACCAGAGGAGAGGACCATGACCTCTTCACACCATCTTCAAAAATGACAAAAATACTTAAAACTAACATGTGGTAAACATGGTGTACCAGATTAATTTTATCTGCTTTGTGACATTATTTCATCCTTGTAGAGATCCCCTATTGTGGTCCCTATTATTCTATCCACTTTACAGACGGAAAACTGAAGCCGAGAGAGGTCAGTGTGATGGTGAACAGGGTAAAGTCCTTATTCTCTCTCATGACTTACATTTTGTCGGGCCATAAAGACAACAGATACAGAGACAAAAAAAAAAAAACCACATAAAATATTTGGAGAAGTTAAGCGTAAGAAAGAAGAAAGCAGAATAAGAGCTCAGAGGGTGACAAAGTTTCTAGCAAAGCTGGGTTGGCTGTGATGCCGGCCCTTCTGCCAAGGTGAGGCTCAAGTGAAAGCAAGAGGATAATCGAGGGGAAGCTGAGCTGACAGCAGTGCGGCCAAGGGAAGGGTAAAAGCTAATATCTGGAGAGAGTAAGCAAAAGGCAGTAGCAAAGATAGAGGCGATACCAAAGGAGACAAGAAGCCCCATCACAGAGACCCTTAAGTTCCTGGAAGAATCGGAGTTCCATTTTGAGGGAGATGGCAAGCCACTAGAGTCTTGAGCAGAATGGAGAATCAAGCCCACTTTGAAAAGACAACTGAGTCTGTATGATATGACAGTGCTGGATGTAATGTCATTATACCTTGGTTGAAACCCATAGCAGGTACAGCACCATGAGTGAGCCCAAACACACACTATGGACTTGGGATGATGATGGATCAATGTAAGATCATTGATTGTAACAAACGGACCACTCTGGTAGGGCAAGTTGACGGGGCTGTTGTGTGTGTGTGTGGGGGGGGGGGGGGCATATGGGTAATCTCTGTATTTTCGGCTTAATTTTGTTGTGAACCTACAAGTGCTCTCAAAAATAAAGTCTATTAAAAAAAAAAGAAGATAACTGGCACCCCTGTGGACATTAAACCCTAGCGGAAGAAGGAAGAAACAGAAAGGTTAAGATGGGAAATTATAGCACTTGTACAGGTGAGAAAGTATGTTGCCTTTTTATTACATAGTAAGTGTGGTGATTTTCCTAAGTATTAGATTCTGGACCTATTTTGAAGGCAGAGCTGATGGTGTATCTTTAATAGATTGAATACGTTGTACAAGAGGAAGCTAGGTGTCAAGAATGATTTCAAGGGTTTTGGCCTGAGCATCTGGAAGAATTGAAATCCCATTTACCAATAGGGGCAACTTTGAGGCAGGATCCTTATGGGCAGACAGGGGAGGAGTTTAATTTTGAACAAAAGTTTAAGAAATGGCACATGTGGGAAGTTAAGGAAATTCCCCAAGGCCACACTAACGTGCAGGTAACAGAGCAGGGATTAAGACCTGATCGGGAGAAGACAGAGCTTGACTCTTCCTGAAAGGTCTATGTCTCAGTGCACTTCTGGTGGTGCAAGGCATACATTTTCATATGTAATATGCATGCACAATTAATATGTAATAGCTGGAAGGAAAAGACTTATGGGCCAACTATTGTTTAGTCTCACTTACTGCTCTGTCCCCAACATCGAACATAAAATTACCATGCATTCGCAGAAGTAAAAATGATTTTTAAGATGACTCTTTCATTCAGAGTTTTTTTAAAGCCTGTAATGGAAATCCCTTAGATATGAAAAAGTTGAACAATTGCTAAAGACAGATTTAGTAAGTTTCCATTAATATTGGGGACTCTAGATCACTAACTCATGCCTTTAAAAAATTATTAACTCGAATATCTAAGAATATACTTCTTACTACAGAGTATTAAAACTTCAGTCTAGGACAAACTGTGGATTAAAAAAAAAGTACATATTTTGACAAGAAGTTAAAGTTAAGAATGAGTTGTAAAGATATAATAATTCATTAGAGAAAATCCAGAGTTTATAAGAAAAAAGAATTCTAAGAAATAAATCCATGCAACAAGTTATATGATAAATACTAGAATGGGGAGAAGAGTTTTCAACAAAGGTAATGAAGAGTTACTCCTTTTATTATAAAGAGCAAGTGCAAATAGGTAAACAAAAAAAAAATATTGGTTAAAACAAAATGCCAGGGCTCCTGGTTGGCTCAGTGTGTTAAAGCCTCTGCCTTCAGCTCAGGTCATGATCCCAGGGTCCTGGGATAGAGCCCTGAATCCGGCTCTCTGCTCCATGGGGAGCCTGCTTCCTCCTCTCTTTCTCTCTCTCTGCCTTCTTGTGATCTCTGTCTGTCAAATTAAAACAAACAAACAAACAAAAAACAACTTAAAAAAACCCATAAAATGCTAATCAATGCCAATTAACACAATTGACTTGTGTCAATTCTAGTATGAAAAGCAAGCAAAAAAGGCTGTTACCCTTTTAAATGTCGAACATACATTGTTAATTATTATTATTATTTTTTACAAATTTTCAAAACATGGCTAGATCCTTTCATGGCTCAAAACAAGTAATTTTCTAATGCCCTCACCTTCCTGGGCCTGTGCAGGCTGAGCCCACCCTCAGACACTTCACAGGTGAACTCCAGCTGTCTAGAGTATGGGGAGACCCATACTTAGGAATGAGCCCCACACCAACTTTTCACAGACCAGGAAACGTGCAAATCCCTCTGCACAGTCCTAACACCCCAAAACTCAACTACTGGAAGGAGTCAGAGGATTCATTACATGGCTCAGAAGAGAAAGAAAAATGTAATTGGGGCACTGGGTGACTCAGTCAGTTAACCATCTGCCTTCGGCTCAGGTCATGATCTCAGGGTACTGGGATCGAGCCCCATGTTGGGCTCCCTGCTCAGAGGAGTCTGGTTCTCCCTCTCTCTGGTCATACTCTCTCTTTCTCTCTCTGTGTCTCTTTCAGATAAATAAAATCTTTAAAAAAAAGAAAAAGAAAATAATTGATAGATCATTATTTTAAAAGTTTAATAGCACTATTTATCCAAGAAAAGCAAAGTAGAACATTCATTCATTCCTTAAATATATGCATTTTGAATGTCTTCATCTATGGGCAGTCACTGGGAATATAGCAGGAAACAAACAAGCAACAAATTTCAACCTTCATGAAGCTCCTATTCTTGTAGAAGAAGGAAATTATGCAAAACAAATACATATCACACTTGGTTATATATCGTGGCGCCCAGAAGAGAGAAAGGAGCAGGGAGATGTACAGGGCGAGACCTTGTGAGTGGCAGTAATAGCAATGCTAAGTCAACACAAGATCTCCTTGAGGAGGAGACCGATGAGCAAAGACCTGAAATCCTGTTTTAATGTATCACATTGGTGGAAAATGCAAGAAATGCTGGACTTTGAGTCTGTATTGGAGTCCATACCCTACCAGATCCTGTGATTTCCTCATTGGCAAATTAGGGATAGTGGGAAAACAAACTCTTGAGTTGCTGCAAGGATTGAGATAGTAAGAAAAAGAGACTTGTGGTGCCCCACGGGCAGCAAGCACATAACTTAAGTTTTCCTTTATTTTCGTTAGTCCACTAGTGCAGATTTTTTTTTTTTTAATGCTAACATGTAGTGTTGATAAGAACGGGACCATATTTATTGGTAAGGGTCAGGCACAGCATATACAATTAAGGGGAAGTTTGAGCTATATAAGATGCTTTCAGGTTCATGTAACTAAAATCCTGACGTAAATAAGACAGAATTCTATTTATTTATTTATTTATTAATAATACAGAACATTATAAATATCTGACCCGGAATCCAGAGCTAGGGTAGCCACTGAAACTGGTTTATTTAGGGCTTTGAAGATACGAGGATTTGGGTTTTCTCCACTGGTCCTTGTTTACCACAGCAGTGTTGTCCTCTGCAAGCTTGTGGGCATGACCGTGACCCCAAATCCAGGGCTGACACTGTCCGGAACAATGCTCTTGAGTATGGTAGCCATAAATCAATCTACTCAAATATATTTCAAAGTTCAATCCATTTATTTATATATGCAACAGAATTACAATTATTCCTAAAAAATCTTCTGTTTTTCTCTTATTTTTCTTTTTTTTCTGACTTATGTTATTTTCCCAGAGAAATAACCATTAAAATAGATACATCCACACACATATATGTGTACATAAATGTATGTCTGAAATCTAGCTAGCTAAATATATAATTGAAATATGTGTTCTTAGCTAATATAATGCAGAAAAACTGTTCTTAATTATGTGTGGGGAAAGAATGTTGCATATTTACAATGATTAAAGTTGCAAAAATATAGATTTAGAATAAGGTGGGAAAAATAGAAATTTTAAGTGTTACTCTTGTTAGCAGTAAATTTACAGGTGAAACATTATTTGCCTTTCCATATTTTATCAAATATACATTATTTTTATCTTGGCAGTTTTAAAAAGTATTTGAAAGCGGACAAGGGAAGATGAGACAAATATGTGTTTTAGGAAGATGGAGTTTTACGATTCTAGCTCATATGCAACATTTCCACAGTGGACTTCGGTCAATTCTAGCATGAAAAGCAAGCAAAGAAGGGTGTGACTCTTTCAAATGTTGAACATACATTGTTAATTCTTTTTTTTTTTTTTTTTACATATTTTAAAAACATGGGTAGTTTATGAAATGTTTAAAAACATTTCATAAATAAAGACTCACTGCCATACAGATCTTAATTATATTTATAGTTTTACATTTTAGCAAGGTAGAAATTTACACATAGATCTGAGTTTTTCAAACTAACTTCATGCATAGAAACCTTATTAAGAAATGTCTCTAGGTCCAGAGAAAGGGAGAGCGTAGAGCCCCTGACCATCAGCTTTACCCGCAGCACTACATTCATCTGCTGTCTTTTGCAGTGGATTTCTTTTTTTTTTTTTTTATAATTTATTTTTTTTTAATTCATTTATTTGATCAACAGAAATCACAAGCAGGTAGAGAAGCAGGCAGAGAGAGAGGGGGAAGCAGGCTCCCTGCTGAACAAAGAGCCTGATGTGGGGCCTGATTTGGGATCATGACCCAAGCCAAAGGCAGAGGCTTTAACCCACTGAGCTACCCAGGCTCCCCTGTTCCCGTGATTCTTAAGAGCCAGGACATTTTCCTAGAAGGATACCAATAGTGTTACCTATATGTGCTTGGACCAGAGTTGATTCCCATGCGCATTTGAGGTTAAACACTGACAAGACAATGGGATTACTGACAGACCCACAGGTGGAGCACAGAGCCGGTACCCCTCATTCCTGAGGCTGTTCTTCGGAAGAAAGGCTGGAGAAAAAGGCAGCCATGATCTCCTGGGATGAATTCTAGACAAACTGACGAGAGGAACAACTGGTCTCCAGGCTATGCAATAGGAAGGCACGTTCTCCTTGGGGGCCTTGGACCCTGGCACCGCCGGGAGTGCACCAGCGCTGACCCCTGGTCTTCACCCACCGGGGAAGCGGCAGAGGGGCGGCCCGCACATGCGCAGTTCACTGCCCGCATCTGGCCCGGGAGGCAGGGCCCTTGCACAGCGTTTGCAGAAGCTCCCCTGCGCCCGCACTAGGCCAGCCCTGCCCTGGGATTCTGCCGCTGAGACTGAGGCGTGCAGAAGGACTGGAGTTTACATGACAAGGGACATGGGCCAGACTGCTAACAGATGAGCCTGGGAGGAGGGGCTGTGGCCCTCGGGCAGCAGGTGTTCGTCTCCTAGGACTCCCAGGCAGCCCGTGTACCTCCCGAGGCACCACGAGATCCAGCTCCTCTGGGAAGAGTAGGCCGCAGGGCCGCACGCCTGATTTTGCCCTTCTGCCACCTCAGCTCGGCACGTCCGAGTCCGCCTGCGGGGGCACCTCCCTCGGGTCCTGCACGTACTGCTCCCCCACCCCCATACACACCGGAGGCCGCCTGGCAGCTCCCTGCGGGTTGGGCAGGGTGTGCCCTGTTGGCCTTCTGGGAAACACGACGCCACCTGGCCCAGGCCCCAGCCTCTGGCCCGCGGGCCTCCCCGCTAGTGTTGGGAACACTGGGGTGTCCTGTCGATGTGGCTGCAGCCGGGAGAGCCAGGATCCTGACCTAGGTGGGCTGGCGAGAAGATGGGGCACTCGGCGCCCAGCAGAAGCTGTCCACAGTGTTGACTCTCCGAGTCCGACGGGTCCTGGGGAAGACAGACCCAGAGGTCTACAGCAGTAAGATTTTATTCCAAAAGTCTGGTTTGAAATGAGTTTCAGGTTAAAAAAGCAAAACAAAACAAAACCAAAACCAAAAACAAAAAAACAGGACTTAGATCACTTGAGAGTGAATGGTAGGATATTTAAAGGATGCTTTCTGCTTTTTACAATCTGTATTTATTTATTTTTATTTTACATCTGCTCTTGTTTCTTACTAGATCTAAAAAGTAGGACTGAGTCCAAAGGGTTCAAGTAAATGAATTTATAACTGAGGAAACGTTATTGAATTCTTAACTGAGGAGAGTGGACTCTTCAAATGGAAGTTCTGTTGAATAGTAATAGGAGTAAACCGTGGAATGTTTAGAATGAAGATCATAGATTCATCTTATACATGAGTATGTTTGAAAACACTGATGATCACAGTCAATTTTGGACTTACCCTTTTCAGTAATCATTTTCAATCTAGGGTTTCTATCAAAGTCTCACTGTAAGAGCTTTAAAAATAAATATTCTCAGATGGGTACAAACCAAGTCATGCATACCTCTTCTTTTTTTCCTTTAAATTAACATATAATGTGTTATTAGTCCCAGTGGTACAGGTCTGTGAATCGCCAGGTTTACACACTTCACAGCACTCACCATAGCACATACCCTTGGCAGTGTCCACAACCCAACCACCCTCTCTCTTCCTCCCTCCCCCTGGCAACCCTCAGCTTGTTTTGTGAGATTAAGGGTCTCTTTTGGTTTGTCTCCCTCCTGATCCCATCTTGTTTCATTCCCTACCTCCCAAACCCCCGACATTGCATCTCAAATTCCTCATATCAAGGAGATCATATGATAATTGTCTATCTCTGATTGACTTATTTCGCTCATCAAAATACCATCTAGTTCCATCCACATCATTGCAAATGGCAAGATTTCATTTCTTTTGATGACTGCATAGTATTCCATTCTGTATATATACACCACATCTTCTTTATCCATTCATCTGTTGATGGACATCTAGGTTCTTTCCATAGTTTGGCTACTGTGGACATTGCTGCTATAAATATTTGGGTGCATGTGCCCCTTCAGATCACTACATTTGTATCTTTAGGGTCAATAACCAGTAGTGTGATGGCTGGGTCGTAGGGTAGCTCTATTTTCAACTTTGAGGAACCTCCATGCTGTTTTCCAGAGTGGCTGCACCAACTTGCATTCCCACCAACAGTGTAGGAGGTTCCCCTTTCTCCACATCCTCACCAGCATCTGTCATTTCCTAACTTGTTAATTTTAGCCATTCTGACTGTTGTGAGATGGTATCTCATTATGGTTTTGGTTTGTATTTCCCTGATGCCGAGTGATGTGGAGCACTTTTTCATGTGTCTGTTGGCCATCTGGCTGTCTTCTTTGCAGAAATGTCTGTTCATGTCCTCTGCCCATTTCTTGATTGGATTATTTGTTCCTTGGATATTGAGATTGATAAATTCTTTATAGATTTTGGATACTAGCCCTTTATCTGATATGTTGTTTGCAATATCTTCTCCCATTCTGTCAATTGTCTTTTGATTTTGTTGACTGTTTCCTTTGCTGTGCAAAAGCTTTTGATCTTGATGAAGTCCCAATAGTTCATTTTTGTCCTTGCTTCCCTTGCTTTTGGCAATGTTTCTAGGAAAAGATTGCTGTGGCTGAGGTTGAAGAGGTTGCTGCCTGTGTTCTCCTCAAGGATTTTGATGGACTCCTTTCTCATACTGAGGTCTTTCATCCATTTGGAGTCTATTTTGGTGTGTGGTATAAGAAAATGGTCCAGTTTCACTTTTCTGCATGTGGCTGTCCAATTTTCCCAACATAATTTGTTGAAGAGACTGTCTTTTTTCCATTGGACATTCTTTCCTGCTTTGTCAAAGATTAGTTGACCATAGAGTTGAGGGTCTATTTCTGGGCTTTCCATTCTGTTCCGTTGATTTATGTGTCTGTTTTTGTGCCAGTACCATACTGTCTTGATGATGACAGCTTTGTCATAGAGCTTGAAATCTGAAATTGTGATGCCATCAACTTTGGCTTTCTTTTTCAACATTCCTCTGGTTATTCGAGGTCTTCTCTGGTTCCATGTAAATTTTAGGATTATTTGTTCCATTTCTTTGAAAAAAAATTGATGACATTTTGACAGGGATTGTATTAAATGTGTAGATTGCTTTAGGTAGCATAGACATTTTCACAATATTTCTTCTTCCAATCCATGAGCATGGAACATTTTTCCATTTCTTTGTGTCTTCCTCAATTTCTTTCATAAGTACTTTATAGTTTTCTGAGTATTCTGAGATTCTTTGCCTGTTTGGTTAGGTTTATTCCTAGATATCTTATAGTTTTGGGTGCAATTGCAAATGGGATCAACCCCTTAATTTCTCTTTCTTGTGTCTTGTTGTTGGTGTATAGAAATGCAGCTGATTTCTGTGCACTGCTTTTATATCCTGACACTTTTCTGAATTCCTGTATGAGTTATAGCAGTTTTGAAGAGGAGTTTGGGTTGTCCCCATGAAGTCTTGTATCATCTGCAAAGAGTGATAGTTTGACTTCTTCTTTGCTGATTTGAATGCCTTTAATTTCTTTTTGTTGTCTGATTGCTGAGGCTAGGACTTCTAATACTATGTTGAATAGCACTGGTGATAATGGACATCCCTGCCCTGTTCCTGACCTTAGTGGAAAAGCTCTCAGTTTTTCCTCCATTGAGAATAATATTCGCTGTGGGTTTTTCATAGACAGCTTTGATGATATTGGGGTATGACCCTCTATCCTTACACTTCGAAGAGATTTGATCAAGAAAGGTTGATGTACTTTGTCAAATGCTTTTTCAGCATGTATTGAGAGTATCATAGTGTTCTTGTCCTTTCTTTTATTAATGTATTGTATCACATTGATTTGCATATGTTGAGCCAACCTTGCAGCCCTGGAATAAATCTCACTTGGTCATGGTGAATAATCCTTTTAATGTAGTGTTGGATCTATTGGCTAGTATTTTGGTAAGAATTTGCACATCAAGTTCATCAAGCATACTGGTCTGTAATTCTCTTTTTTGATAGGGTCTTTGTCTGGTTTTGGAATCAAGGTAATTCTGGCTTCATAAAATGAGTGTGGAAGTTTTCCTTCCATCTCTGTATTTTGGAACAGTTTCTGGAGAATAGGAATTCATTCTTCTTTAAATACTTGGTAGAATTACCCTTGGAAGACATCTGGCCCTGGACTTTTGTTTGTTGGGAGATTTTTGATGACAGCTTCAATCTCCTTACTGGTTATGGGCCTGTTCAAGTTTTTCTGTTTCTTCCTGGTTCAGTTTTGGTAGTTTATGTGTCTCTAGGAATGCATCCATTTCTCTCAGATTGTCAAATTTGCTGGCATATAGTTGCTCATAATATGTTCTTATAATTGTTTGTATTTCTTTGGTGTTTGTTGTGATCTCTCCTCTTTCATTCATGATTTTATTTATTTGTGTCCTTTCTCTTTTCTTTTTGATAAGTCTGGCCAGGAGTTTATCAATCATATTAATTCTTTCAAAGAACCAGCTCCTAGTTTCATTGATTTGTTCTACTGTTGTTTTTGTTGTTGTTGTTTGTTTCTATTTCATTGATTTCTGCTCTGATCTTTATTATTTCTCTTCTTCTGCTGCATTTAGGCTTTATTTGTTAATTTTTCTCCAGCTCCTTTAGGTATAGGGTTAGGTTGTGTATTTGAGACCTTTCTTATTTCTTGAAAAAGACTTGTATCACTATATATTTTCCTCTCAGGACTGCCTTTGCTGTGTCCCACAGATTTTGAACAGTTATGCTTTCATTATCATTTGTTTCCATGAATTTTTTCAATTCTTTAATTTCCTGGTTGACCCATTCATTCTTTAGTAGGATGCTTTTTAGCCTCCATGTATTTGGGTTCTTTCCAAATTTCTTTTTGTGATTGACTTCTAGTTTCAGAACATTGTGATCTGAAAATATTCAGGGAATGCTCCCAATATTTTGGTACTGGTTGAGACATGATTTGTGACCCAGTATGTGGTCTATTCTGGAGAATGTTCCATATGCACTATAGAAGAATATGTATTCTGTTGTTTTGGGATGGAATGTTATATGTTAAATATCTGTGATGTCCATCTGATCCAGTGTGTTATTCAAGGCCTTTATTTCCTTGTTGATCTTTTGTTTGGATGATCTGTCCATTTCAGTAAGGGGGATGTTGAAGTTCCCTACTATTGTATTATTGTCAATGCTTTACTTTGATTTTGTTATTGATTGGTTTATATAGTTGGCTGCTCCCATATTAAGGGCATAGATATTTAAAATTGTTAGATCTTGGGCGCCTGGGTGGCTCAGTGGTTGGGCCGCTGCCTTCGGCTCAGGTCATGATCTCAGGGTCCTGGGATCGAGTCCCGCATCGGGCTCTCTGCTCAGCGGGGAGCCTGCTTCCTCCTCTCTCTCTCTCTGCCTGCCTCTCTGCCTACTTGTGATTTCTCTCTGTCGAATAAATAAATAAAATCTTTAAAAAAAAAAAAAAAAATAAATAAATAAATAAATAAAATTGTTAGATCTTTGACCCTTGGAGTATAACATCCTTCTTCATCTCTCATTATAGTCTTTGGCTTAACATCTTATTTATCTTATATAAGGATTGCTACTCCAGCTTTCTTTTGATGTCCATTAGCGTGGTAAATTGATTTCCACCCCCTCACTTTAAATCTAGAGGTGTCTTTGGGTCTAAATTGAGTTTCTTGTAGATAGCATATTGATTTTTTTTTTTAAATGCATTCTGATACCTGTGTCTTTTGACTGGGGCATTTAGCCCTTTATATTCAGGGTAACTAATGAGAGATATGAATTTAGTGCCATTGTATTGCCTTTAAGGTGACTGTTACTGTATATGTCTCTGTTCCTTTCTCTTCTACTACTTTTAGTCTCTCTCTTTGCTTAGAGGACCCCTTTCAATATTTTCTATAGAGCTGGTTTAGTGTTTACAAATTCTTTTAGTTTTTGTTGGTCTTGGAGGCTTTTTATCTCTCCTTCTATTTTTCAATGATAGCTTAGCTGGGTATAGTATTCTTGGCTGCATGTTTTTTCATTTAGTGCTCTGAATATATCATGCCAGTTCTTTATGGCCTGCCAGGTCTCTGCGGATAAGTCTGCTGCCAATCTACTATTTTTACCATTGTATGTTATAGACTTCTTGTCCTGGGCTGCTTTCAGGATTTTCTCTTTGTCACTAAAACTTGTAACTTTCACTATTAGATGATGGGGTGTGGTCCTATTCTTACTGATTTTTGATGGGGGTTCTCTGTGCCTCCTGGATTTTGATGCTTGTTCCCTTTGCCATATTAGGGAAATTCTCTACAATAATTTGCTCCATATACCTTCTGCCCCCCTCTCTCTTTCTTCTTCCTCTGGAATCCCAATTATTCCAATATTGTTTCATCTTATGGTATCACTTATCTTTCAAATTCTCCCCTTGTGGTCCAGTAGTTGTTTGTCTCCCTTTTGCTCAACTTCTTTATTCTCTGTCACTTGGTCTTCTATATCACTAATTCTCTCTTCTGCCTCATTTATCTTAGCAGTAAGAGCTTCCATTTTTTATTACATCTCATTAATTTTTTTTTAACGTCAGCTTTTTTAGATTTTAGTTCTTTTATTTCTCCAGAAAGGGCTTTTATTTCTCCAAATAGGGTTTCTATAATATCTTCCATGCCTTTTTTGAGCCCAGGTAGTCCTTTGAGAATCATCATTCTGAACTCTAGATCTGACACATTACCAATGTCCATATTGATTAGGCCCCGAGCCTTTGATATTGCCTCTTGTTCCTTTTTTTGTGGTGAGTTTTTCTGTCTTGTCATTTTATCCAGATAAGAATATTTGAAAGAGAGAATAAAATACTAAAAAGATGGCAGAATTCCCAGAAAAACGTATGCTAACCAAATCAGAAGAGACCCCAAATCAGGGGGAGAAGAAAGAGCGTAAAAAGAAGTTTAAAAAAATAAAGAAAAGATTATGCTGAGTGAAATAAGTCAAGCAGAGAGAGTCAATTATCATATGGTTTCACTTATTTGTGAAGCATAACAAAAAGCATGGAGGACATGGGGAGTTAGAGAGAAGGGGGTTGGGGTAAATTAGAAGGGGAAGTGAATCATGAGAGACTATGGACTCTGAAAAACAATCTGAGGGGTTTGAAGTGGCGGGGGTGTGGAAGGTCGGGGTACCAGGTGATGGGCATTATAGAGGGCACGGATTGCATTGAGCACTGAGTGTGGTGAAAAAATAATGATACTGTTATGCTGAAAATAAATAAATGAAAAAAATACACTTTATAAGGAAACTGTAGGTAAATCAAAGAAAATGTCTTGTCAGTAAGAAAAAAAAAGAAAAGAAACAAACAAACAAACTATGTGTGTGTGTGTGTGTGTGTGTGTGTGTGTGTATTAGACTGGTGAATAGAACAGAGCCACCCACTTGATTTTGGGTGTATTTTGGCTTCTTAGAAGAAGCTCCCGTCCAAAACTTCAAAGAAAGAAAGGCATATATATATATATATATATATATATATATATATATATTAAACACAATGAAGAGATGCAATATGACTATAAAGATGAAAATTTAAAAAAAATCTAAAAAAAATTGATAAGACAAGTTGGTTGGGAAAAGAAAGAAAAAGAAAGTGGATAGGATTTTCTCAGACTGGAGACTAGAACAAAGCCCTGTGCTAGATTTACGGTATATTTTGATCTATTAGAAGAAGTTGTGTCCCAAAAATTTTTAGAAGAATAAAACCCTATATGTATACAAAAAATAAAGTTGGATACAATGAAGGATAAAACATGACCATAATAATGAAGGTTTAAAAAGATTTTTTTAAGAAAGGTATTGTTAAGATAAACTAGTTAAAAAACATTAAAAGAGGAAAGAGGAAAAGTTAAAAATATTAGAATAAGAAAAAAATAAAAATAAATAATTAACTTTGCAAGATTAAAGAATCTTGGAGAGAAAGCCATGAATTCCATGCTTTGCTTTCCTCTCCTCTGGAATTCTGCTGTTCTCCTTGATCAGTGAGCTTGGTCTTGGCTGGGTGTTCTTGCTGATCTTCTCGGGGAGTGGCCTGTTGTAGTGATTCTCAAATGTCTTTACCAGACGCAGAATTGCCCCACTCTTACCAGGGGCCAGGCTAAGTAATCCTCTCTAGTTTGCTCTTGGGAGCTTTGTTCTCTGAATGCTTTCCATAGAGCTCTGGAGGACGGGAATTATAATGGCGGCCTCTCAGTTTCCAGCCCAGAGGAGCTGAGAGCCCGGGTCCCCAATCCTCATTGCGCCTTCAGAGAAAAAGCAGTCAATCACTCCCATCTCCCTGGTCTCTGGCCATGCTCTGAGCTCAACCCGCCTGCAACTGAGCAGCTCTGTCTCTGGTGCACAGCCCCACCTGGAATCTCCAAACCCAGAAGGTTTCTGCCATTCTTCCAGGGGTTCTCCCCGGATCTGCCACTTGTGAGGTCCCTGCTCAAAGAGCAGTGGCCTAATTGTGCCACGGATCACAGTTTAAGGTAATCCTGAGCTGAGAGTCACTCCTCAACTCTGTCTCTATTGCCGGCTTCCCCACTCTGATATCTGTGAGCTCTGCTATAGTCAGACACCCCTGATCCTTCTGTGATCCTGTGGGACCTAAGATCACACTGTCCCCATGAGAACTCCACTCCCGCTTAGTCTCTAGAGCAATGTCCCTCAGTGGAACAGACTTTGAAAAGTTTGAATTTTGTGCTCTGTTGCTCCACTGCTTGCTGGGGGCCCCCTACCCCCCTACCCCCTTCCTGTCACTTTGGATTCGCTTCTCTGCACATCCTACTTCTCAGAAAGGGGTTGATTTTCTGTTTCTAGAACTACTGCTCTTCTTCTATTCAATCTCCTGTTGGGTTTGTAGGTGTTTGGAATGGTTTGATAACTATCTAAGTGAACTCCTGAGACCTAATGTCATCTCAGTCTGCTATACCTCTGCCATCTTGACCCAAAATCTAAGTCATGCATACTTTTATAAAGTTTTACAAAGAGTTGTTGCTCTTCAATATCTCCAAATTGGCGTCTAAGGTAACATCATTTTTTGCTTCCTGTGGCTTCCAGAGTCAAGATGAAGTTCTTGGCCTTGTATCAGGGCCCTTCAGGGTCCACCTGCCTACATGTCCAGTCTTCTTTCTTGCTACTTCTCCTTCTGGTCTCTCCAGTCAGACTGTAACACCTGCAGTTTCTGGAATAGAAGTGCCCCATCCCTCTTTGCCCAACTGGTTACTGTGCCTTTTTAAGACTTATGCAGACATAACATCCTCTGGGAAGCTGTGATTCAGTATTCATTTCTCCTTCAAGGACTTCCCTTTGTTACATTGTTGAATTCAGGTGCCCCAAGACCATAGGAATTACTCTGATCTAGAATGTGTGCGTGACATATGTCATTTTCCATCACAAGCTTAAAGGACCAGTGCATATTTTTGAGACACTGTTTCCTGTTTCCTGTGCCAACTGCTGGAAGAGTTCCAGAGAGCTTTTCTATCCTCACCTATCTGAGCCATACAGTGAGGTTAATGACTATGTGGAACAGAGCCCCCAAACTCAATGATGACCATTATTATGAACAACAAATGAGCTGTTTTAACCACTGTCATTTGGGTTTCTTTGTTACTTCAGTATAACCCAGTCCATCCTAAAATACAAAAGTATCCCAAGACTTCTCTAGTCAGGGGTTGGTTTCAGATTATCAAAGGTCACCCTTATGTTAAACCAGGAGTCAGCAAAAATTTTCTGTAAAGGGACAGACAGTAAATATTTTAGGCTTTGTGGGCTATAGTCTGTGTCACAACTGTTCAACTTAGTGCAACACAAAAGCAGCCATAGACACAATAGGAAGAAATGAGGGTGGGCGTATTCCAATAAAACTTTATTTATACAAACTGGCACTGGGATGGATTTTTGTCATTAGGCTGTAGTTTGTGACTGCTGTTTTAATTCATGAGTTTGAAATCAATACTAAAAGTCCCTTGATTTGTATTTTAATAATAATAATTTTCTTCTTATGTCTCTATCTTATTATAAATATTGAATATGAAATTTGAGCTCTGGTTTTCAGTAAGAAGATTAGGATAGATTTGAATCCAAGAGTATAAACATTTATTAAATCATGCATGGAGTTTGGAGAGAATATTCTATTCTAGAGATTAATTTCCACTGAGCAATAAAAGAAACAGCAAAAATAAGCACAAATTGGAAAAAGATAAACATAGTGTATTATTTTACCTATCACACCTCCAAATGGCTGATAGTAGGAAGAGCTATATGGAATTGCTATTCTGTAAAGACATATGGGCAATATCCTATGGGGCAACATGTTACTAATTATTATTCACTAATTTCTTAAAATTATAGTTTCTATGTGTAAAAACCTAGAGCAACACCGAGTTCTGGGGTAATGAGTAACCTGGTTCATATGGGTCATACTCATGCATAGATGTATACATGATTTTACTGCATCTGTCAACATAAGTGCCAGTCAGTATCCCCAAAACTCTGAGAAATCAAGCCAGTTCTTCTTTTTACAAAACAAGCACACTCCATGTGCTCAGCTTCTCCAGCTCTTTTTTTTTTTTTTTTTTTTTTTTTTTGGTTTGTTTTCATAGGAATGTGTATTTGTAGAAGAACTTTGCTGGATTGAGCAGGCAAAAGCTCTCATCTTCAAGTGAGAACACTGAAGGAACCTTCTGGAGAGGTTGCCAGTACAGGGGCAGGAGAGATGGAGGCATTCCTCTGTTCTCCACAGAACTTTCAGCCAAAGGGATTATTTTCTTTTTAGTTATTTCTAAAAATAAAAAGTAAAAAAAAAAAAATGGTGAAACATGTCTACATCACACAAAATTGCAAATCATGACATGATATAATATAATATGGCTCATCTTGTCTGTGGGGCAGAATGTTTATACCATATTGCTTTCCGTGATATTTATAGATTTCCTGAGAGTGACTAATTGTTCTCCAGAATTATATTTTTAGTTGCCTTCTCTGTATCCACAGCTCTAGGAAATGTTAGACTCAAAAATGTGAGGCTTGTTGGTGGGCCTCCATCTGTTGCTAGTGGTTTCATTACAAAAATGTGTATATCTCTAGAAGAAATTTTTTTAGAAAGAATTTATTTCAGCTCCATGTCAATCGATAGCTTTACAAGTTACCCGTCATAATTTATTTTATATGAGATATACCCTTTCAGGAAGGGGAAAAAAAAAATCCCTTGAAGCAATCGTGCAAAAACTGCTAGGGTATTATATGTTTGAGAAGACTCTAAGAAAACAAACCTATGGACTGAAGCTAATGAATTATCTATGGGTCTAAGTTCAGATTTCTTAGGTTTACTTAAGAAGATGAATATATTCAGAAACAAATGCCATTACTATTTCTTTGTCTGCTAACAAATGGCATTACCAAAAGATTTTATTTTATAAGAAATACACATTGCTTTACCTAGGGTAGCCCAGAAAATATTAATAGTCAGAAATAATGTAAATTCCAGTAATAGATTTATGAAATATATTGATGCTGTCAGTCTTTGTTTATTCTACTGTGCCATGAAGTCTAGACAGAATAATAGTGCGTTCTTTGTAGAAGCATGCATTTCAAAAATCATTGAATTTGCTGTAATGCCAATCCTTGGGTCTCATTCATGAACTTTTTACACTTGGTTTTACATTCCATCTATAGAAAGAATAATTAGTGACCCTTTCCCCCCCTTCCAGTTCAACTAGAATTTTGCCTTCAGTATTAACAAGTAACCTTTAATTTCACCATTGTGTTAGGTCTTAATTTTTTTTTCCCTTGCCCAGTCCACACATTCCAATTTATCATGCAAATGTCAATAATTTCAAATATTTTCCTTCTAAGAACATATCACAGTAATTAATACAGCTTGTGTCATTATAAAAACATCCATTTTTAATATTTGAATTCTCCGCAGATCCTCACCGAGCTGCTGAATAAAACAGTATCTCTAATCCTAAACTTTTATTATTCATCAATTAAATTCAACCTGATTTTTTTAAACCTACAACCCATCTCTCAAAAACCTATATGTAAAGAAAAACAGAGCTCACTCTTCACAAATCTGAAAGGCCCAACTGACAGCGAATGAGGAATCAATTAAGTCTTCAAAGATCTGGTTTTGGGCAGCCCCCTCCTCCTTTGCTCTAGGCAACCCCAAATACTCAGCATCAAACATGCATTCGTTCCTCTTACCCCTGCTTCCTCTCTTGTGCCTCCTGAAATGCAGCGTGACGTTTGTTATCGCCACCGTGGAACCGATTCAATACACACTACCACTCAACAGAAGAGTCTGTATTTAAATTATGGACTCTCCAAGAGCTTAAGCATGTTTATTTTCCTCTTGCTTGCTCTTGGTTTTGTCCACGGGAAATTGATTTCTAACTGACAGCCATCCATTTATAAAAAGGTGCTTTGTACAAGCTTCTTTATCTTCTTTGCTGATGGTCTCATTTCCTTTGGGCTCGGTTTGTCTTCACTGATATTTTTCTGCATGATAAGAAGGTTATCTGCTAAATGGTGGTGGACTTAGTTCCGGTCATGGCAGCTACTCTATCTCAGATGATCTTCTTCATCATGTTGACTTTCTCAGTGAAAAGACATGGTATGCGTGCATTAAATGGGATTATTTGAAGGTGTGCTTCTTCAGCTACACATTTGGAACTTTCGCTTTCCATGTCTGGGCAGGGGTATGACTCTCCACAGAGAAGCTCTGTGTCTTTCTGGTGACGTGTGCTTTCCGTGCTGCTCTGAATCCTATCTCCCACAGCTTCCCGGCTTTTGGCCTTGGGCAGGGTGATTAATTTCTTGTATCTTCACTCCTCATCCACAAAGGAGAGATATAAATATTACTGTCTACATTTTTGGGAGGGTTAAATGAGTTGATACGTGAGAAATTCTTAGTTTGGCCCCTGGCATCTAGAAGTCTCTCCACTTAGGTTGGGCATCAGTAGCTTTGCATCAGTAGCTTGGTCTCAGGGCAGTGAAAGGATCATTTACTACTTCTGCAGTCTTAAATGGTTTGTCTGTATGACTGATGGACTGACATTTTCATAGTATTAACCATTATTTAGGATAGAACTAACTCGTTTGTTTAGTGATGCTATTATTGAAGTTGAGTGACACCCCAGAAAAGTCTGAGAAATATTATTCAATAATATTGAAGAACCATATCCTTTTTTACAGTTAATTTAAACAACCAGGAAACTAAACAAGCATGCCCTTTCCAGAACAGATTACCTGGCAAGGCATGGTAATACAGTACAGTTGGTACAACCATGTGGAAGGCTTTGACTTGTCCCTATAAAGTTCAGTATAAATGTAAATATAGGCATGTGAGCAAAATGTAAACCTATTTTCATTTTGTGTATGTGTGTTATGATGGTATTCTGACAAGAATTAAAAGCATCACTTTTATTCCATTATGCCTTTACTTACAGAAATGGGAAAATAAACATAAATTCTACTGAGAGTTAGAAAATATTTAATATTAGAAATATTTTCAGAAATCAAAGAAGTATTTTTATAAGAACTATGGGCTGAGTCATGCTTTGAGACTTAATCTAGAAAGGGATAGAGTAATACATTAATACCCTTAACAAGGGAAGTGTCCGTGGCTTCTCTTTCCCTTCACTACCCCATCCTACTGCTTTTCCACCTGCTAGTCAACTGGCCCTATTCATTTGGCACACTGAGCGTCTCTTTAATCCTTCTCCCTCAAGGATGAGCCACCGCCATCTTGAACTTTTTCAACTATCACAGTCTTCTCTCAGGTGTACACATTTGTTCTTCTCATCTACAACAGGAACCAGAGACATTAGGCATGAGCCTCCCTAGGTCTTAAGCCTTGAATGGCTCCCCATTGCCCTCCTGACGAAGTCCATGATCCTCAGCTCAGCTTCAGGGTCCTGCACAGCCCACCCCTGCCTTCTTGCCATCCTCATTTTTGGTCCCTTCTTCTTGTCCTGTTCATTCAGTCAGGTCTTTAAGTCCTGGAATACAGCCACGCTCCATAACATTGTCTAGCTAACTTCTTCCTGTCTTCAGATCTCAACATGATCCGCATTTGCTGCTGCTGGCCTTTCCACTCTTCCTCAGTGCCAGTCCCCCCTTGCCTCCCCCACGTGCTTCCTGGCATTACCCCAATCTGTGCTTCCCTTTTTGCTGGGTTCATCCCATGCGTGACAGCTGGTTCTCATTCTCCCCTTAGAATGTGAGTGCACACTTCAGACCAGGCATCATACTTATCTTGTTGCAGAAAATAGCCCCAGATTCAGCGGAGGATCCGATGTGTCACTTTTAATGAATGAATAAATAAATAAATTTAGAGATGGCTTAGATAATTTTTTAATACCCAATTGCTATATTATAAAATGGGCTGTGGAACTAGGTTGAAGTTGGACCTGAATAATGTAAGACTTAATTCAATTAAGTGAAATGAAAAAATATATATATTCAATTGGTTTATTTGACCATTGAAGAAAAGTATAATGGATTTGTGGAAAACATTGTCTCCAAGCCTAAAATGTTGGGTTTAAATGCTGTGCTATTTAGAAGTGTCCTTGGGGTAATTACTGACCTCTCTCTACTGCCTCCACTTCCTGATCTGTCAGATAGTGGCAGGGATAAATTAATAAAAATATGTAAGCTGCCAGAACAATGCTGCTAATAAGCCTAATATTCAGACACCATTATCTTAAAACAACAAAACAAAACAACCCAAACTCTCTCCTTTTTTTCTCCTTTCCACTGGATGCTTCTCTAAGTCTCCTTTTTGTAAGCTAAAATAGTAATTTAGAATTCTAAAATTGTACAAAGTGAAAAATCTGAAAGAAAGAAAAAAAAAAAAGCAAGCCTACAAACATCCCTGTGAGCTTTCCTTTGAGGAAGTAGCCAGATTGGTTTGAATGTTTTAGATATTGGGGTCTGTAGAGCTCTGATGCCCTCCAGCCAAATCAGCTGGGCAGGAGGAATTTATATCGGATTCATCAGCCGCAGTGTCTGCATCACGGGTTGTTTCTTGCCTCCCCTCTTTTGACTCACTGAGCAGAGTAGAGACAGGCTCCAAGGCCCCCTCCAGATTGCACATGGCAGCAGATTTCCCACCACGAGAGCAGCAGGGCCACCAGCGGAAGAGAGAAACCAAAGCTTTTGTTAGAATGCTTGATAAGCTGTCAATATGTGAGCAGAAGTTTCTTCTTTTGTCCTAATAAAAATATCTATGTACACATATTTTCATAAATTTTAGTGACAAGTTTTCACTTGACCACATTAAAAGCTCAAAATAAGTTTTCTCTGGAAGTTGACAGGAGCTTAAGAAAAACCACAGTGAGTTATGGTTTCTGGGATTTCTAGAAAACGTGTCTTCATCAAGTCTTTAAATGTGTTTCAAAATCAATCAAATGCAATTATTTTCCTTTCAGCCATCACAGACTGTTTTATAGAGGGGTTAATCCACTGGTGAGCTAACAAAGGGAAGACATGTTTTCCAAGGTAAATTTGCTTTTGAGAAATAAGGTCGCTTTGAATGAATTTTGAAGTTTGTATATTTCAAAGAAATAGCATTTTAAATATAAAATTATAATTGGTTATTTCTGTCAAACTGAAAAAAGACCTTGCCCCAACAGTAATTAATTTTAGATATGTAGTGATTCAGAAAATTTTCATCTTTCTCTTAAATTAAGCGCTTATTAGGACATTTTGGTCAATGAGATTATTTTCTTTTTATTCTGAAAGATGCATTAAGTATGAGAGAAAAGCTTTTAAACAGACTTAATTAACAGCCAGAAATGATGTGATTTATTTTTATGAATTGTTCATATGGCTGTAGTTCTTCCTGTGCTGTATTTTGAATACATTAAAATATTTTTTTATATTATGATGTTCTATAAAATTATTCCTTACAGCTCTGGGGAATATAGCTATTATACCCTTAGTAAGATAAAATGATCCTCATGCCTCTGGGAGTTTAACAATGTTGAAGAGGTTTATATGCTGTTGAAGATGGGGACTAAAACCATTTTTCTTTCTTTCTTTCTTTTTTGTGTTTCTAGTTAGGCATAATAAAAATGCAGAGAAAAGCAGACGTGGGATATAATAAAAGTAAAAATGTTGTATATCTTCATTGTACTTCAAATGTATATTGACTCATTTTGTCTTTAGAGTAAATGAGCTTGGGAAAACCTTTAAATATATATATATATATATATTTAATATATATTAAATATACACACACAATACATATATATGATATTTATTATATACACATATATATTACTTATTTTTGTTAAGCTCCTGTCAATTTTCCAAAAAGTATCATTTTGAGCTCTTAATGTGGTAGAATAGAAATTTATCATGAAAATTTATAAAAATTGCTTTGCATAGATATTTTTGTTAGGAAAAAATGTATAAACATTCTATACATTTATTACATATAGATGTTCTTTTAGGATTGTTATTCTGGAGGCTAATAAAAGGCTTACTACTTCCTTGGATTACTGCTACACATATTTTAAAACCAAACAAAATAGATTTACTAGTGATGACATTTTAAAACAGGAACATTTGGGTGGTTTGGAAAAGTGAACTGATTCTGAGCCTCAGCTTAATATTTCCATGGTAACGCCAAGGTTCAGAAGTCTTCCCTTGGAGGTAATCATTGGGTGCTCTGAAGAAAAGCATAGATGATTTAGTACTGTTTTTCTCAGGGATGTTAAGTAGAATCTATTAATAAACTGAAAAATGGGAAGACTTCGATTTAATGTCCTGGTAAAGTTCAATATCCATGAAAGCGGATACTTTAATGGCTTACTCTGCCTGTGCTTCCCTACCAGTGGTCTCATTGCTTCAAGCAAAGCAGGGGCTCATCCCTTGCCTCCATTTCTGAGATGATACATTGCTAATCTCCCCAAAATGAAAGAGGCTAATTATGCAATTTTACAAATCATTCCTTGGTTATAGCTGTTAATAATAAAGGAAAATATATTCCCTGAAAGTATTGCTGCATCAGAAGTGGCGAGAGATAAGCATACATTGTTTCCTTGGATGAGGGCAGAGAGGCGGAAACACAACACACCACACCACAACGAGGATGTGTTGACAAGTCTTCCAGGGTATTTTAGTGAGCAGGGACCAAAACAACAAATGCTGTCTTATGAATTTGGACATTTTTCTTAAGGAGAATAAAATAAACTCTTAAACTCTCCCCCTGATTTCTAGGATTATATTTAGACTTCCTGTAACGTAAAAATAAGTATAACCCACAGACATCAAAGATAATATCTGTCGTGCTGGTAGAAGGGAACAGTGGCTTAAAAAAAAAAATCTATGTATAGACTGCTCTTATTATGTAGTGCTTCCAGCAGCCCTTATCAAACGAGAGGCTCTGAATAAGTCTGTAGCTTTTTGTCTAAAGGTTTCTGAGGAATAACCAGGGTGAGAGGGGCTCTGGGACAGGAGCACAAACACAGCTTCGCGTTCTCCTTTGTGTATTATCTGCAGGATCATCTTTATTTCTAAGTGAATCACTGCCATCCTGCACACAACAAATGTGCTGAGCACACTTTCATGGGCCAGAAATAGAGATGATGCTTTGCAAAACTTCGCCCTAGGATCTATGGAGGATTGAGCAGAGAGTTGGGAATGGGCTTATTGAATTACTCTGTGAGCATTCAAGAGAAGTTCAAATCGTCTCAGTTATATAGACATTTATTGATAAATCACTAGGTGTAAGCAGTTCCCAAAAAAGCAGATGATGTTCTTGTCCCATCTCAAAGGAAAAGGGTCATTCCCCATGTGAATATGCAAAAAATTTATTATAATTGTAAGAAGTGCTTAAAAATGCTGCAGTGGAAATACTGTTCCAAAAATAGGATCCCAAAAATACTATTTTGGGATCAGGGAAGACAAAAAAAAAAAAAAAAATCCTTTTTCTTTTTAATGTGGTAGAATGTAGTTACCTAAATGTTAACTAGAAATAAAGCAGGGCCTTCTTATTTCCTTTCAGATTATTGCACTGGTGATATAAGTAATGAAGTTTAGTTTCCACCCTGGGGCCCCTCAGCCATTTCTACTTTGTAGCCCCAGTGAGTGGAAAGGGAGCTCTTTCTCCACTGACCTTCCTAGAATATGATACGTATCTTACTGGTAGCCTAAGTTACTTTTCATTCATTTATTGTATCCATCATTAATAATTCTGAGTATGGTGGCCTTTGCTTTACATGCATTGGCTTACTAAATGGTGTATTCGTTTTCTATTGTTGCATTAAAAAAAATACCACAACTTAGTGGCTTAAAATGTATGATGTTAATTATCTCATAGTTTCTGTAAATCAGGAGTACAGGCGTGACTTAGGAGGCTGTGTTTTATCTAGAGGCTTGATTAGAAAAGAACGTGCCTTCACGTTCTTTTCACGTGGCAGAATTTTTTTCCTCAAGCCCTCTGACTGAGGGCCCAGACTTCTGCTTGTTGGTTGGGGGCTGCCCACAGGTCCTAGAGGCAGTCCACAGTTTCTTGCCATGTGAGTGTTCTCAAGCTGGCTGCAAGTTTCGCTGAGCCAGCCAATTAACCTTCCTCCAGTCTACTAAGATGGAAGTCTTATGTAATGTAACATTAAACCAAATCACAGGACAGCCCATGATTTTTGCCATGTTCTATCAGCGAGGGGAAAGTCAAAGGTCTCATTTGCACTCAAAAGGAAGGGATGCGACAGACAGAGCATAAACATGAGGGCCACCCTGCAGTGTGTCCACTATGATGTCTACTATTCCATTTTACAGAAGTTTCTAAAATAGACTTATCCAAATTCATGTGCCAGAAAAGAAGCCTGAATTTGAATACTGGTCTCCAGGGCTCTCTCCAGTAGACTTTATCTGCAATGTAGAACATAGAATATGACTTTGGATAATAACTCATAGAAAATAGTTAATGTCCTCTCAAATAACTGAACAGCTCTTCCCTCTTTAGAATTCTTCCAAGTGTAGATTATTGAGCCTGCTATATCAATACGCTAGAGACTCTCAGGTTTGTTGTTGTTGTTGTTGTTGTTGTCGTTTGTGTGTTTTTTGTTTTTTTAACATCATTTGCAATGTAATGGATTTGATTATGTATTTGAACAAGTTCTTTCATAGAATTATAGCTAAAAACCTGGAATTCAGTGGGGTCCAGACACAAACATATAAATAGACAATGAGTAGAAAGGGCAGTTTATCATCTGGTACAGAATTTTTCAAATTTTTAGGCTGTCAACACCCTTTTATAAATGAAATTTGTGGGTGCCTGGATGGGTCAGGTGGTTAAGCAACTGCCTTCAGCTCAGCTCGTGATCGTGGAATCCCAGGATTGAGTCCTGCATTGGGGCCCCTGCTCAGCAGGGAGTCTGCTTCTCCCTCTGACTTATCCTCTCTCATGCTCTCTCTTTCTCACTCTCTCTCTCTCAAGTAAATAAAATATTTAAAAAATGAAATTTGTTAGTAGTATCCCAATACAAAAAATAAATAAACATAAGGTTTTTGTTCATTCATTCACTTATCGAATACAACATGGGCTGAATTTATGACAGGCCATCTTCTGAGAAACTTGTCATGAATGTGGTAATCCAACTTACAAGGCATCAGGATGTTCATATTTTACTGGAGAGATAGAAAACTCCACCACCACCACCACCACAAGGGTTGTGTGTGTGAGATAGAAAGATTGATTGATTTTAGGAGGTGGTGTGTGATAAGAAGAAAAGTTCAACAAGATTGATGGAGAGTTTGTTGGGAAATGGGCATGGCTTATTAAGAAGATGACCAAAGTACTTCTCTAAAGAAATAACATTGAATCAGGGAACTAGACGAAGTAGTGATGGCAAGAGCTGCGTGTTGTTCTAAGGGAAATGTGTTCTGAGTGGAGGGAGGCATTGGCAGGTGTTACCACTCTGATGTATAAACAACAGAAAGAAATAGAACGAGATATAGATGACTCTTGGAAAGTGGTGGTACATGGTGCAATGGGAGATGGCTTGTCTCTGGGGAAGTTTTGTTTGTTGCTATTTTCATGATGAAAGATTGAACAATACATAAAAATGAGAATGCAAAATATCAAATAGAAGAAATACTTAATAAAGTAGCAGAATGAGCACAAACTTCAGATGCAAAGGTCTTGCCTAGGCATAAGGGGTTTATGATCTGCTTCTCCAGGGGTATTGAATACAGGCAGCTCACCTGCTATTTTAGGACAAAGATAAACTATGCAAATATGGTTTAGATGCAAGTAGGTTGGTGGATTTGGTAAAGGGGTAATAACCTGAATCTATTCTGAATGCTAATAGGTCCTCAGTGAAATAAGAGTTCAGGTCATCTTCTGAATGTAAGAATGAAGAGAAGTTTTGGGGGATAGGAGAAGAGAGAAACAGTCAGGAAGTAGTTCTTTAGTGAGTGGAATTAAAGGTAAGGTTGTTCAGCACAGCCAAGGACATGCTTTTATTTTTCTGTCAAGAGATCTTAAGTGTGATCTGACAGAAAGGCCAGACATATTTTTATAGCCACATTTACCTGCTCTCATCTAAACAAGCTGGTGTGTGGCCAGGCTTGCTCACCAGAGGGAGAAGGGAAAAAGAAACTGTGGACATATGCAAGGGAGAGATTTATGTGAGAAGTGAGTATTTTTCAGGGGTGTGACCCCCAAAACAAAGTAAGGACAGTGCATTGAAGATACTAAAAGGGTTGAAAACCTGTGGGGTAGCCATTCTAGGCTGAGTGAATTATGGTGAGGTCCATGAGGAACTCACCTGCTCTGGTCATTTTCCCGCTCCCTTCCCTACACTGTCACCTTGAATAAGGCTATGCAAACCTCTTACGGCAAACTGCAAATTTGAGGCTATTTTGAATCAGCGAGTTTGGTGGGGTACCTGAGTGGCACAGTCAGTTGGGCATCTGACTCTTGGTTTGGACTCAGGTTGTGATCTTGGGGTCCTGGGGTCAAGCCCTAATATATATTGGCCTCTGTGCTTTAGTGTGGAGTCTGTATAAGACTTTCTCTCCCTCTCTCCCTCTCCTCCTGGTCTCTCTCTCTCTCTCTCTCAAATAAATCTTTCTTAAAAATCAGTGAGTTTGGTGAGAGCAATAGTAAGGTAGAGCATCATATGCAGATAATAAGGGGATGAATTTCCTCCAGGGGATTTTAAAACAGTAATATAGCCATTCAGATCTGTTGTGAAATAACAGATAAAATACCTCACAGGAGGGAAAAAACCCTTGTATCAAGAGATACTGGCACACTCACCTCCTTTTTCTTAATCTACTTTTCTAAATGTGTGCTAGAGTTTACGGGTGCAGGGCTTCAGAAGAAGCCAGCAATGATCCTGAGATCACTGCACAGATCTGATCAAATCCTTTTACTGCCATGATGTCTAAGATGCACACAGAGATGTCAGAATACAGAGGTAAAAGGAGGAGTGAAATCTGAACATCTGAGCATTGAACGGAGGGACTAACTGGCCCTGAGAATGAATCGTTGAGGAAGTGGAATGTTGATACACAGTGAGGCCCATGAGTCTGGAATTCTAAGGACCCCATCAGGGGCTGGAGACATAAATTTCAGAACATTGATATGAAAGCGTTAAAAACTACAAGACTGAATCGAATTATCATGTGAGTAAGTACTTCTAGAAAGGAAAAGATGTCCAAAGGTGGAGGCTTAGTGTCAATACATTACAAACATATAAAGATGTAAAGGAGGAATATCACGGAGAGGGTGAGCTAGTAATGCGGGAGGAGAAGCAGGCGGGGAAGTTTCTCGTGACCCAAATAAAGAATGTGTTTGAAGGAGAGAGAAGTAGTATGGGTGGTCCTGGTCCTGTGCCTCATTTCTATATGCAGACCCTTCCTCCTTCATAAGAATACCCATCTGTGTCCAGTTCTTTTGAAGCACAGATAAATAAGATATGGATATTGATCTTGGGTTTTAGTAAAGTAGAGGTCATGGGGTCTGTGTGATCAGAGAATGGAGGGGAATTTGTTTAGATTGGTATTAAAAGAAACCTAGACAATCTAGTGGAAACAAAACTTTTGAGACAATCTACTATTTAGTGAGTGAGAATGTATAGACTCACATTCACTGGATTCGGGGACCTGCAGAAGTTCCTTCTGTTTGCTTCTCTTTTCTAGCTGAAGAATCAAGAAAACCATTGCAGAGTGAGGCTGGGAGAGAAGGCGCTGGAAGTTGCAGAAGAGCAGAAAAGCTATGAAAAGGATACTTGAGAGAGAAGGAGAGTCTCTATCACACTAGGGAGAGACAGTGTGGTTATGGTTGTTGGGTAGTGTGAGGGCCCATGGAGGGGTAGTAATAGTGAACTGGAAATGGAGCTGTTAGCAAGGATGTTTGTGTTTCTTCAGTCATGGTTAGTTCCACAGGTGGTTGTATGACTAGTTAGATGGCGGAGAAAGAAACTGGATAAAATTCAGACCAGAATGTGGTTTACAATTACCTGCAACAGAGAGTGAGGAGAACAGATGTTGAGAACACATAGAAGGCACTGATTATATCTCCTGGCCCTAGACATTATTCCGAATAGAAGGAGGGGTGGGGATGGTGGGAGAGAGTATAAGTATAGTATAATTAATGAGTAATAGATTTCTGTAAAGTCAAAGGATTGTGAAACCCAGGGTTCTGGTAGATAGTAGTTGAAAAGAAGGATGCCTGACCCTTGGGTAAAATCAGAGCTAGAAATGGCTGGGAGAAGAATGGTGAGTTGCACGAAGACAAGTTTATTGGATAAAAGGATTTTTAAAAATTGAGGGTCTAGGTATTGGAAGGATCACCTACACAAGTATTAAAATCTCTAGTGTAAAGGCAAGAGGAGGAGGGACCTGAGACTTGGTAAATGGACAAGGACTATAAGGAAGAGTCCGAAATGTTATTCCAAACTAGACTTGCAGGGAGAGAAAATGGTATGAAGTGGGAATGGGAAGCAAGGGGATTATGCACCTCATTTCTGGGCTCAGGAATAAACCCCCGTGAGAAAAACAGCCGATGCTGAGAGGGCTGCAGAGAAAGCGGGCTCACAATTTCTGTTCTCGCTACGTGCTTCCTTCCCCTCGCAATCCCCAGTTCAAAGTCTTAAAAGATAAAATGTGAAAGACATTCTGCCTTTCTTTAGGATAAAATATATCATATTATGATTCTGTTCTACTACCCAATTAGTGTTTGGCTGACATGAAGTTACCTGGCTCAAAAATAATTCTGTATTGGGGTGCCTGGATGGTGCAGTCGGTAGAGTGTTGGACTCTTGGCTCCGGCTCAGGTCACAGTCTCAGAGTCATGAGATCGAACCCTGCATCAGGCTCTGTGCTTAGCGCAGAGTCTACTTGGGATTCTCTTTCCCTCTCCCTCTGCCCCCCGGCCCCCACTGTGCTCACACACTCACATGTGCTCTCTCTCAAATAAATAAATCTTAGAAAAAAAAATTCTGTGAAAGGCAATATGTGAAATGATAGTTCTGCCATCTTTCCTCCTGCCTTTGTCCTCCTTTTTTATTTTTTTAAGATTTTATTAATTTATTTGATAGAGATCACAAGTAGGCAGGGAGGCAGGCAGAGAGAGAGAGAGGAGGGAGCAGGCTCCCTGCTGAGCAGAAAGGGCTCGATCCCAGGACCTTGGAATCATGACCTGAGCCGAAGGCAGAGGCTTTAACCCACTGAGCCACCCAGGCGCCCCTGCATTTGTCCTCCTGATGGAACTTTTTATGTTTGAAATTTTCACTTTGGTTAACCTTTCAATAGTAGCTAGGCTTCAGCAAGGCTGTGACTCCTATGCTTTTCAAAATGCTAAAATTGTTACGGAGCATAAGGAAATCACACTTAATTTGATTTCTTCCTTGAATAGTAAACCATACTTAGCCAGAACTCAAATAACCGTTTAATTGGAACTGTTTTTATATTGTGTTGTTTTAGCCAAAAGCGATAATTGTTACTTCACCCAAAATATACACACGCATACGCATGTGTATATGTCATACCACACACATACATAAACTCATGTAAAATATTTAACAAAAACAAAACAGGGCAAACAAAGCCATTTAATTATATTGCTTTGAGCCTACTGTATTGTACAGTAATCTTGAAATCCAGAATGGAAGCTCAGAAACTTAATCTTCAAAGAAAAGTTAAAGAATAATCACATATTTTAGTTGTTCAAACAGGAAAATGAACAAAATAAAACAAGTAAAGATGGAAAGAAACCAGAAAAGTTGAATTTTATTTAACTGTCTTCTCTTGAGCATTCTGTTTCTATGGGTATTATTGTATTTTGATGTAGGATGTTGCATCAAACATAAACATGTTAAACTATGGCAAGTTTTATTGTCAAACATTGCATGAAATGCTGTTTCCCTTTCTCCTCATGTATTTGTAATTATCCAGTTGGAGAATAAGTGTCAAGACTTTTTCTCCTTTATAGCAGATAGACAGAAATTGGAACTTTTTTTTTCTTTATAAACTTTATGCTCTAATAAAATTGGTGACCCAAACACCTTGGAACATATGATCCATTTACATTCTTTTTTATGGCTCTATCTCATGGAATCTCACTGATAATTTGTCATTGAGCAAGTCCTCAGCTGATATGTAATAATACTTTTTTTAATGTATGTGATTTGTGAACATGGAATTTTTGTTCTGTATTTATGGCATTGATATCTAAGTTACACAATAGCAATAATAACTAAGGTTGCTCATTTTTATTTAGCTTTTATAATCATTTATTGGAATTACAGTACGAGTTATAGCTATTAAGTTAAAGACCTTATGGAATTTCCTGGCGTAAAACAGTTAGGTCACTCCACTAACTATTTCAACATAGATATGAACCTTTTCAGCCCACTCAGTTTCATTGAACTGTTAATAATGGCCTTTTCTCACAATAGCTTTTCTTCCATCGTTCCTTTTGTCTTTCATCCAAACAAACCAAAATCCAGACATCATGGTATTTTCAGACAACACTGAAAGAGTTTCCCAGCAAAATTGCATGCAGTGAAATTCTTGCAGTAGAAAGTATTTAAGGTCTCAGAGAAAAATCTTACAGTGCTCATTTCTAACATAAGCACAGAAAAAAAATCTTGATATTTTATTATCAGTTAAAACAACTTATATCAACAGAAAAGAATCCCATTTCCCACCTTTGTCTCCCAATTTATCATAAAAGACCAAAAAAGAAGTCAAAATACCAGAGCTAATCCCTGTCAGGAAGAGATTGTTTTATTGGGTGATTTTCCAAAGAATCTTTGGAAATATGTGATCCCCAAATCTATGACCTAAGTCTTTTAATAAAAGTGGACATTCCTGAATTTAATTCCAATCTGCTAATAAATAGATGCATATTTGTCAACAGTTACAAATTCCCAGACCATTACATGTATTTAATATTTTTAAAAGAGAAAAAATAGTTTTCTTTTTAATCAGTTGCCTGTATGTTTTTGTCAATATGAATATTTTAGAGAACAAAAGAAAGATTGTACAAAGGTAGTTATTTGGTGATTTTTTTTTTCCTCACCAGTGACGACAAGCAATGATTTCTTATTTATGTTTATATATTTGGCAAAAGATGCCCATTTAATTGTCACCAATTCTTTGCCTTAAAGAGTTAGAAGATAAGGCTATTCTTTAGTTTTCTTACTTGCAAATGACATCCCATGGGTCCTTAGCAAGGTAATGAAATTATTTTTTTTTTTTTTTTTTAAGATTTTATTTATTTATTTGACAGAGAGAAATCACAAGTAGTCGGAGAGGCAGGCAGAGAGAGAGAGACACGGAAGCAGGCTCCCTGCTGAGCAGAGAGCCCGATGCGGGACTCGATCCCAGGACCCTGAGATCATGACCTGAGCCGAAGGCAGCGGCTTAACCCACTGAGCCACCCAGGCGCCCAAGGTAATGAAATTAAATGCAAAGATACCTGCCATTATTCTTTGGTGTTATCTTTAAAATGAAATAATTTTCAAGCCACAAATATGTTTTTATCCAAAAGGGATGCAGACTTATTGTCTAATCAAGAAAGTCATGAACTATTTAATGACAAAGAAACTATCATGGTTATACATAGTGTTATCTATGGAGTAGACTATTTTTAATCAGGAATGAAAAAAAATGCCACTCGTATAAGAAAATGCTTTTTATAAGGTAGATTAACAGGGAGTTAATTTACCCTCTCACTATAAATAATTAAGGAAATAATAAACAAAATGTATAATCAATGCTCTGTGAGACACTTTACATCAGGGTACAAAGGACAGATCCCTGAGAAATTAAATATAAGCAATGTGAGTTCTACAGTTTCCCCAGATTAAAACTTTAAGAGGGTTTCTAGGAGATGGCAGATGGAAAAGGAACTGAACCAGTAAACAGTGTCATCCTTGAGTTGAGGAGAAAGAGACCAAGGCGGGAGAAAAATTATCTGAAAAGACTCTAGATACACTGTTTGACACTCACACAGAGAAAGGATTTAAAGTGTCTTCAAGTAATTAAATTTGAATACACATATCAAGAATATTTATAAGAATACAAAATGTTTAACATCTACACTAGGAAAAATTCACAATACCTAGTATTTAATACAAAATTACTGGGTATGCAAAAAAGCAGTTAAATGTGACCCATAATAAAATCTATCAATTGAAACTACACCAAAAATGACAAATGTTGAAACTAGCAGTAAAGGACCTTAAAACAATTAATATTATTGTATTCCTCTGTTAAAGTAGATAAAAATATGGAAAATGTGGAAAAGACCAAAATCAAACTCCTAGAGATAAAAACTACAATGACTTTTATGAAAAATTCACCAGTAGGGTTAATGTTAGTTTAATCATTGCAAAAAAAGGAAAGGGAACTTGAAGACATAACAACGGTAGCCATCCAAAATGAGACGAAGACATAAAAGTTAATTTTATGAAATTAAAAGAGTATCAGTGAACTACGGGACAACTTCAGGAGGCCTACTACGTGTGCAACAGGAATTTGTGAAGGAGAGGAAAAGGGGAGGTGGGAGGACAAAATGGGAGGGAAAAAAGGTTGCTAAAGTAATGGAGTTTTGCAGAATTTAATGAAAACTATAAAGCTATAAATCCAAGAAGTTTCAAAACCCAAAGGAAAAGATTATACCAAAACATGGCATAATCAGTTTCTAAAAATAGTGAGAAGGAAAAAAAATCTTAAATGAAGCCATAGAGAGAAAGAAACGTAGTATGGCAGCAGATATATCAGTGGGATCTGTGCAAGTGAGGAGAGAGCAGAGTACTGAGAGAAAACACCTACCCTACTAGAATTCTATATCTAGCAAGATTTGTCTTGCAAAAACTAAAGCGAGTAAAGACTTATTTAGATATACAAAACCTGAAAGAGTTCATTGCTACTATGCCTACACTCAAGGAATGTAAAAAGAAATCTTAGGTAAAAGAAAAATATAACCTGATGAAACTCTGAATCTCTATAAAAGTATTAAAAATGCTAGAGATGATAAACAATGGTGGTATTATCACAAAGTTCTGGAGGGGAGAAAAAGAAGTATAATAATATAAGCTCTTATACTGTAGATAAAATATACCTGAAAGTAGGCTGTGATAAATTAACATATGTATTATAAATCCTAAGGTGACTATCTGAAATCATGTAACAAAATGTTTTATCTCTTAAATCACCAAATGAGATAAAATGTAATCATAAAAAATATTTATAATTAATCTAAAGGAAGGGAAAAAAAGGAGTAAAAGTGAACAAAAATACATGAGACAAAAAACAAAGAGATAAAAGAATTAAAAGCATGTGAATGATACTGTTAGATGTACATGGTCTACATGTTCTGATTAAGGTAAGGAAGAGCCAACTATATCCTGCCAATAATATATGCCATTTATACATGAAGGCAAAAATATATTAAAAATGAAAGAATTGAAAATATTCCACACTGATATTAATCAAAATAAATCTGGAGCAGCATGTTAATATCAAAAGTGGATTTAAGTAGAAAGAATATAGCCAGGGATACGGGAATTTATTTCACAATCATGGAAGGGCTGACTTCATCAAAAAGGTATATTTCAAATGCTCATACACCTCATAATGGAGCTTCAAAATTCCCTAAGTATGGAGTGACATTAGCATGATGGTGACTAGGAAGGTATAGGCCCTCCTTCCCAACTGCAGCACTGAGTTAACAATGATATATGGATCAGAATACTTCTATGAGAACTCTAGAGCCTAGTTGAAAACAATAGGCAAAACAGCAAAAATAGACAAATGGGATGATGTTGAAGTTACAAATGTTTTGTACATCCAAGAATATAATCAACAGAAAGAAAAGGCAGCCTACAGGGTAGAAAAAAATATTTGCAAATCATACTTCTAATGAGGAGATAAACCAGAATATATACTCAGAACATATAAAGAAGTCCTACAACTCAACAATAGAAATAACCCAATTTAAAAAAATAATAATAAGCAGAGGACTTTAAGAGACATCTCTTCAAAGAAAATGTACAGATGAGCAAAAAGCCTATGAAAAGATGCACAATATCATCTGAAAATGCCCGTCAAATCCGCAATGGAATATCACCTCATACCCATTAGGTTGGCTACTGTTAAAAACAAACACAATAACAACACTGATAACAAGAACAAAAGATAAAGTAACAAGTTTTGATGAGGATATGGAGAAATTAGAAACCTTCTGCACTTTTGATGGAATTATAAAATGGTGCAACTATTATGGAAAACAGTATGGGAATGTCTCAAAAATTAAAAGTAGAACTATGATATGATATGATTGAACAAACCCATTTCTGGGCATAATTCCAAAAGGTCTTAAAGAGATGTATGTACAATAGACAAAAGTTTATAGCCACCCAAATGTTTGTTAGCAGTTGAATGGATAAAGAAAAGTGTGATACATATATGCAATGGAATATTATATACTCTTAAAAAGGAAGAAATCTTGTCCCATGCTACAACATTGATGAGCCTCTTTTTTTTTTTTTAATATTTTATTTATTTATTTGACAGAGATCACAATTGGGCAGAGCGGCAGGCAGAGAGAGAGGAAGGGAACAGAGAGCTGAGCAGAGAGCCCGATGTGGGACTCGATCCCAGGACCCTGGGATTAAGACCTGAGCCAAAGGCAGAGGCTTTAACCCACTGAGCCACCCAGGCGCCCCAACACTGATGAACCTTAAAAAAATTCTGCTAATTGAGATAAACCAGCCACAGAAAGAAAGATGCTGTATGAGTCTACTTCTGTGAGGTACCCAGAACAGTCAAATTATAGTAACAGAGAGTAGAAGGACTGTTAGCAGGGGCCGGGGGGTAAAGGGAGAGGGAATTAGCGGGCATAGAGTTTCAGGTTTGCAAGATGAAAACGTGCTGGGGATCTGATTTATAACAATGTGAATGTACTTAACACCATTGAAGCGTCCACTTAAAAAAAAAAAAAAAAAGTTAAGATGGTAATTTTATGTGGTGCGTTTTACCACAATAAAAAAAGATTCAATAAGTAAAAAGTCATGGACATGAGAGGAGAATTAGACAATTTCACAACTGTGTTTTGGTAATTTAATATTTACTATAACACTCCTCTCAACACCTGCAGAATTCACATTATTATTTTCATGTGTCACATGAGCTGAGGTAAATCATATTCTGGACAGTAAACAAGTCGTGATACATTTAATATAATTCATGAGCAAAATATGTTTTCTCACAGAGAGAAAATTAAGTGAGGAATAGATAGCAGAAAGATGTCTAGAAATTACTCAGTTATCTGGGAAGTAAATGACACACTTCGCAACAATTGTGTGTCAAATGAGAAACCGAAATGGGAATTAGAACATATTTTGGACTGAACATGAATGCAGCATACCTGAGTAAGTGGGATGCTACCGAAGCAGTAGTTTAGGCAGAATGTAGAGTACTCCACCCCTGTATTAGAAAACGGAAAGGCCTCACATTAGTAATTCCACTTTCCAACTTAAGATACTAGAAAAAAATATGCAAATTAATCACAAGGTAAATAGAAGAAATAATGAAAATCAAAATATTAAGAAAATAGGAAACAAAAAACAGAAAAATATGTTAAAGCTGGCTATTTAAGAAGATCAATAAAACTGATTAAAATCTAGCTAGAATGATCTGGAAAAAATAGAATCAGAAACCAAAAACCAAACCAAAAAAAAAAAAAGAAAGAGTGAAAGGTGGCATCACTATAGATACAATGGGTACTAAGAGATAAAACAAAAACAAAATTAGAAAAACGCTACAAAAGACAAAAAAGACTGTCATGAACAACTGAATGATGAGGAATTTGACAGCTTTGGAAAAAAATAAATGGCCAAATTACCCGAAAAAAAATAAATTGACAATATTTACTCAAAGAAAATTCCTTTATAGTATAGTTAAACATTCTCACAAAGACAAATTCCAGCTCAGATAGCTCCAATAAGTATTCTCTACCACATAGTTAAAGGATTATTCTGCCCAAACTTTTCCAGAAACTTTAAAGGAGAGAAACACTTTGAAACATCTTTCTATAAGACCAGCTTATCATGATACCATGACCAAGGATATTGCCAGAAAAGCAAACAAGAATAATTTTCTTTAAAAACAAAGAGATAGAAGTTCTAAACAAAATTTTAGCAAATCAAACCTAGTAATGTAGCAAAATATAATACATAATACATAATGAACAAGAAGCATTTATCTTAGGGATTGAAGTTCAGTTTAATATCTGAAAATTAACAATACAATTTTTTATTCCAGTAAACCAAATATACTCCTGATGAGTACTCTTAGCGAAGTTAGAAGGGAAATGACTTACTCTGATAAGTGTCCTCAAAAACAAAAGCAGCTCTATGGTGAAGATACTCGGTGGTAAAAAGTAGAATCTTGTCTTACTCAGATGAGCAACAAAATAAGGATCTGCTCTCACTATTTCTACTCAACATTTTTACTGGAAAAAAGTTCTTAGTCTATGAAATCAGGAAAGAAAAAAAAAAAAAAGAAAAAGAAAAAATGGTTAGGAAAGAAGCCGAACTATGTTTATTCATCAGAATTCTAGACTTTCTTTTGGGGCAGGGGGATTGATAAACATTCTAAAATATGGAAATGCAAAGGATCTAAAATAGTCAAAATAATTTGGATAAAGAAGAACCAAGTTGGAAAACTAAGAGTATGTGATTCTAAGATTTCCTCTAGAACTATAGTAATGATGATGGTGATATATTGGGGTAAAACAGACAAATAGTCCAAGGGACTTGAACAGATGTTCTAGAAATAGACCCACACACATATGGACACCTGTATTTTTTTTTTTTTTTTTTTACGTTTCACAGACAGTTAAGCATAGAAAGGACAGTCTTAAGGAAACGATGTTAAAATAATTGGATATCCACATCTAAAAAAAATGACTTCTGATCCATACTTTGCTAGATATAAAATATTAACTCAATTAACTTATATGTACAAATTAACTTATATGTAAAACTAAAGACCATGGAACTTCTAAGAGAAGAGTGCTTTGCGATTTTGATAATTAGTTAAGTACAGATGCCTTACTACACCAAAAGCAAGATCCAAAAAAGTTTAATTGGAATTCATCAAAATTAAAACTTATCTTCAAAAGATACTGAATGAAAGAAAAGCCACAGACTGGGGAAAATAGTTGCCAATTTATGTATCTAATAAAGAACTTGTATCTTTCTTAGTAACCACAACTTAAGGTTTACCAGTAGAATATTTGGTTTAAGAATAAAAAACAAACACTCTTTTAAAGACTTACTCATTTATTCACTTAGGCACACATCAAATATTTAATTATGTGTTTGGCTTCAGAAAGGATGCATATGAAGGCATTACCATGTTTGGAAAAGAAAAATCAGATATAAATTCTGTCCTCATGCCCTCATACAGAAAAAAGGCCACAAGATAAGGACAATTAACTGAATTATTTCAAATAATTAAGTTGAATGATGTTTTGTAAAGTACATGATGCAGAAGTTGATACAGAGCACATACTCAATAATCATAGCACATCATTAGTAGATGAGAGAGTGATGAGTCATATGAGAAGGATAAATAAAATATCATGGGACTTTAAAGACAGAAGTGTATGTGTGTGTGTGTGTGTGTGTGTAGGTGGAGAGGATTATGTTTGGGGGAAATATGAGTGCCAGAAAGCCCCACAAACTGGAGAACTTTGAGAGCTGATTGAAGAGTGTCCTTATGCAAAAGGTGACAATAATAAAACTGGATAAATAGATGTGAAGAAGAGGAAAAAAAAAAACCTTTTAGATCTGAATTCCATACTAACCTTTAAATATCATTAATTTTCCTTTGTTTTCACTGTAATTTTTGTTGATAAAGACAGAATGAATGACAATAAATAAATAACCAGCTTTAGAGTATGCACCCCCAAAAATGGAGATTTGGAAGTTAGTTACATGTGAGGAGATAGCCACCTGCTCTTTAAAAACAAGGAAAACAAACCCAAACAACAACAAAAAACAAATGCAGACATTACATAAGAAGTTCCCCACACGGAGGTTTTCCCCGGGCCTCACACCTCTCTTCTGTGGTCAGGGCACTCCCTCCTCCCACCATGCTGCCCCCACACCATGATGAGGTCCATTCAATATCTGAAAATTAACAATACAATTTTTTTTCAGCAGTTTCTGGCTATACCCTGGAAATTACAGGGAGAAATTCACATTACTGTGGGAGTCTGGCTCAGGCATTTGAACTAGGAATAAGGCTCTACGTTTTACTAGTAAATATTCATAAACCTGCTCCTGTGTGCAGAGCCCTGTTCCAGGCATTTGGTGAAAAATGCCAAAATACTCTGGAATATGTCCGGTCAGAGGAGACCGCAAGACACAAATGTGGATGATGGAGAGAACAGGCCTGCATATTCAAAGGAATAAGTGCAGGAGAAGAGGAACGAAGGGCTGAGGGTAGCAGAGGCTTTTATCAAGGGGGTGCAGCTTGTGGGCACCATAACTCCTTTCGCACCCCTCTCGATGCACCTTCTAGATCACAGACACACGTATGCCACGGGAGGTATCTTTTCAGAAAGGTTCGGTGCTTTAAAAATGCTAGTGAGGCTTAAACACTGCGTATGCTGAAGGACCCTTCCCTGCACTGTTCAGTGATGTGGGTGGGCGCTGTGACGGCAGGTGGGTGGTCCAGCTGATCACGGGGGAGACAGCCTGATTGAAGAGCCATCTGAGCATCACCTTCCTCCTCCTCATCCCTTCTGAGGCGAACACAAGACGTCCAGCCTGCATCCCCCCACCACTGGCTCATTCCCTCATTTCTTTTAAGTTGAATTTCCCTGTGTTGAAATCATGTCACTGGGTTTTAGTTTTAAAAGTCTCTCTTTGGCCAGACACACAGCCAAAGTGTACTAAGGGATAAAGGGAAGGAGAGCCGTGGTCGGATTCATGCGCACGTTGGCCAGGGCGGTGTGTCGTGGGCTTGAACGGCACTTTCTCATTTAAATGTATCCGGTCTCTGTCCATTACAAAGCCTAACCTCTTAGCATAGCTCCCCCGATCTTACCTGCCTGCCTTCTACACCACACCCATGGTATGGTGTACCATACCCTCATGGTAGCCTCCCCTGCCGTCACACTGCATCCCTGATACTTCCAGAAATGAACCAGACCGGCCCATGCCTTTGCTCCCGCATATGCCTCCCTCTAGGCTTATTTTCAATTCCTTGTCCTTCTGGCTCACCCTTATTCATCTTCCAAGACATGTCCTTCTGGTGTCAGCAAATCTGGAGCATGTTCCTTCTCCCTCCAGGGTGAGCTGAATGACCTTTGGGGGTCCTTTTTTTCACCGTCTATATTCTCTCATTAGACCATAAGCATTACCTTTACCTTATATCGGCGTCGGTGCCTGGTACACAGTAGGCAACCAGTAGTATTCATTGGATGGAGGTAAAATAGTGTTTTGGATAATCAAGGATAAAGCAGAGTTTTAAAACCTAAACAATTCAGTGTAATCTTCTGGATCATAGTTTGTAGTAAAAACTCACTGATAAACAGGCAGCCTTTGGTATTCAGTTCAAGTAGGCATGACAAAATAAAAAGGCAATATTCAAAGTATGTTCAAAAATTTTTCTGGCTTACCAGAGAGCCAGGTTTCTTTCAAAGACTCCAAGGAAAAAGATGTACTTGCAGATGCTTGGAGAACACCCTCTTAAGCCCAGGGCAATGCATTATCTACAGAAAGACAGCATAAAGCCAGGATGTTGAGGTGGGTACAACTTTTAGATGGCCTGAGTGCTGATTGTGTATGCTTAGGTTGTTTAGCCTTTTCCCCCCAATTTTGAAAATTTTGATAACATGCACATAATATGAAAGATATTGTATCAGCCATTTTTAAGTGCATAGTTCAGTGAGATTCAGTACACACGTATTATGGTACAACCGCCACCTCCATTCATCTCCAGAACCATTCATTTTACAAAAATGAAACTGTGGTGTCTATTTTATTTTATTTTATTTTTTAAAGATTTTTATTTATTTATTTGACAGAGAGAGATCACAAGTAGGCAGAGAGGCAGGCAGAGAGAGAGGAAGGGAAGCAGGCTCCCTGCTGAGCAGAGAGCCTGATGCGGGGCTTGATCCCAGGACCCTGATATCATGACCTGAGCTGAAGACAGAGGCTTTAACCCACGGAGCCACCCAGGTGCCTCATGCGGTGTCCATTTTAAACAACAGGTCCATGGTCTTCCTACCCTGGCCCCTGGACACCACCATTCTATTCTGTCTTTATGAGCTTGATGACTCTATGTACCTCACCTCACTAGAATCGTGCAGTATTTATCTAATCTCACTTAGAGTGTCGTCAGAGTTCGTCCATCTTGTCGTATGTATCAGAACTTTCTTATTACTTTTTAAGGCTGAATAATATTCCCTTGTATGCACATACCACAAACCACATTTTGCTTATCCATTCATCGGTGGATGGACACGTAGGTGGCTTCCACCTTTCAGCTGTTGTGAATGCTGTTATGAATGCACATCGTTGTGCAAATAACCTAGCCTTTTTTAAACTTTGGATTCCATATGTAGAGTAAGGGGTTAAAAATACATAAAACATGAAGATGTTGAATGGATTGAATTAAATGATCTATGTAGAGCAATTAGCACAGCTGGCACACACATACTTTTAAAATAAAATGTTAACTCTTGTTTTTATGGAGGAGTTAGCTTCACACGATTTAGCAATGTACCTTTCCCAGCCCTCCAGGAGCTGAATATTAAATGTCACCTAGACAAATCCAGTATCAGCAGTGTGTAGTGAGAGCCAGCTGTGAGGACATAGCTCTGTGTTCACTCAAATAAAAAAGAACATTTTAACCTTAATTCTGAGAGTTGTGTCTTTGCATTTTATTCTGTGGAGTGTTAATAGGCTACATGTTGGAGAGGTATGGAAAATTATGACTTCCCATATCTAGCCCTTTATAGGTCTGATCATTTGAGTGCTTGACATCATTTATCTTTCCATTTATCTATCCCTATAATAATAAAATATGGGATTAAAGTGGCTCTTATCTGTAGTGGGAGAGTGGATATATTTTATATGTCAGTTCTTTATTTAAAAGGGGAAAGTTTCAGAGCTTCAGAAAATATCACTGAGAAGTTAAAGGAATGTTTAGGAAGAACATTTCTGAGTCTTACTTGTTAGGATTACAATTTTACTGCTTTAAAGTAATTATAATTTTCATTGCAGTATCTATTAAAAAGGCTTTTACCTGACAGTAATTTTTCTTGTAGTTACAGGTCGTTGTTAGAATGAAGGGAACAGAGGAAGACATGAAGGGGAAATGGTAGTGTTTACCTAGTATATCGTCACAGACAAAAGGAGACAAGAAGGGCTGAGAACTCTAATGCCTACAGAGTATATATTCTTTACGAGGCATAAGAATTCTGCTGTAGCTTCTCAGAAGCCTGCTCTTTCAAAGTGTGAATATTTAAAATGATTTCATTTCACACTCATATTTCTTTATTAGGCAATTTTATTTCAATTTTAATCTTAGTATTTATTAATATTCTGGGAGAAATATATGTGTTTTTTTATTATTTATTTTATCAAGGATGGAGATGCATGTTCTTTTTTATCATTTTATGATTAAAAAACAATAGCTATGATTATTGAACAATTCTAAATGCCAGATAGCACAAGACACTTAATTTTACATATCCTTAATAAATGTCCTTAACAAACATTTGAATACATACAAATAGCCCCATTTATACTTGGGAAGAGAGATTTGAAATTATGCAACTTTTTGTTCATAGTTTTTCAAATATCTATAAAAGAACTAAGGCTAATTACAGATCTAACATACTTTAAAACATACATTTTCCCTACCATGTAACACTGCACATTCATGGACATGGAAATCCCCCACATTTCTTAAACAAATAAAACATCTAAACTTTAAAGAACTTACATTCTAGATTTACTTTAGACCAAATAAATAAATCTTGTCAGGTATTTACATTTGTTTTGGTCTCAAAAGAATTTAAACTTTCCTAGAGCCTTAGGTATCCAGTGAGTAGAGTCTGATAGTGCAAATGTTGAGCTCAGTCAGCTAAAGCATAAGGAGTAGGGACAAGTCTGAGATTAAATAACCCAGTAACTTGCTTGGCTTCTGAGTACAAAACAGGAGGAAGGATTCCTTGAGACACTCAGGTGCCTCCTTCTTCATATCCAGGTATAGCTTTTGCATATTTATGTCCCAGGATAAGTTACACTTTAAAATAAGTGCTATATTGGCAGGAAGTGTTTATAAATTGAGTAGTTTCGGAAAGTCTGTCGAGTATCATTTTAACTAATAAAATGGTCTTCTTTCCAGGTATTTACCCAGACTTATTGCACAAAATAAAAATAAACAGTTTCATTTGTAGTCATTAATATTGATAGGTAGTTACTATGATCCATGAATAATCTAAAGTATCATTTTAGCCATTTGTTTGAATTCTCTCACTTTTTAATTTTTTTTTAAACAGTGCTTCAAGGAGGAGGAAAATTAACACATTTCCCACATTATTATGGAAGTACAAATATGAATAAAGTTAAAGCTAGATGGCAGTTTGAGGGACAAAGGGTGGTACAGGTACATTGTATAACCTGGGTAAACAGCCTCTCAATTTTCTTGAATTAGCTGAAAAAAAAATCTGTTGTTGGCTCTAGTTACAAGAACTAAGATTCATATTAGACCAAAAATCCCTAATTTGCCTAGCAAGTTGTATGTATTTGATGGACTGATTTTTGAAAGGGACTCTAGAATTTCAGCTAAAAATGTTTTTTGAAGTAACTCAATATGGACTAGGGAAGCCAGAGTAAACCACAACATGAAAATCTGGAAGACAGTCTCCAATTTGCATTTTCTGCATATGACCTATTTTAATGAGGAAATGAAAATCATAAAATTAGCTTTTATCTAACGGTCTAAAACTTGGTTGTGAAAAGTGTTGTTGATGACAAAGGAAACATTACCTCATACCAGTGGTGGGGAACCTTACGGGAACCCAAATGACCCAGCTGAGCAGCTGGTAACTGAAACTCATCTTGTCAATGTCAACTGTAGTCCATCTTTCAATTCGCCAGAGAAAACACAGCCACACTTTGCTTACAGTGTCTGGTGTCAGAAAGACCACACTCTTGGCTCCCATCCCTTTAAGATTGTGGAGAGAAAGCCAAGGCATACATACAGTATGCCCACCCTGTCAGCTGTGGGACAGAAGGAGATGAAGAATGCTGAAAATTATGAGTCATTGCTTTCAAGTATTCAGAGGCCAAAATAGGACAAAGAATTTTTTAAATATAATTATATAAAGGAGAAGAAAAGGAAGCCAAAATTATGCCTCTCTGTATTTCAGTTTTGAATGTGTGGAGATCAGAAAGAAAAAATATGTTTGTTTCACTTCTTAATTTTTGGGTAAAGATATGTAACAGACAATTCCTTTTAATGAGTTATCCTCAAGATGAATTTACTTAAAGAGGAAGCAACTCAAGATACAGTATAAGCAAACAACCAATAAATGCTCCTATAAATAAGATTAAGTAAGGGCAGAGATAAAGAAGGAAATAATCAGAGAAGAAATAACAGAATTTTCCAAAGCTTAAAAATACAATCACATCACAGATAATTTACTAAGGACAATGAATGTAAAGATCCTTATATGGAAATATCACTTGAAATCACAGAAAATACCCACAAAGGAAAATCTGGTTGTCTGCAAGAGGTTAGAATTAGACTTCCCCATCAACATTTTTTCTAGAAGAGAGGGACACTTTACCTCTGGCATTCTTCTAGCAAATCCACAACCCAATTCTAATCATGAGAAAATGCCCGCCAAGACACCATTGAAGTATATTTTTACAAATGCCTTACCAGTACTTTTCAAAAATTCCAGGCTTTGAAAAACAATGAAAGAGTGGGGATCCATCTCCAGTTGGGAAAGACTAAGAAGACATGAAGTCTAAATACAATGCAATATCCTGAATGGGATCCCAGAACAAAGAAAAGCAGAGGGAGAGAAAGAACCTTAAGCAGCTTCCATACCCAGCATGGAGCCAGAAGTGGGGCTCAATCTCATTATCGTGAGATCATGATCTGAGCTAGTCTCAGGAGTTGAACAGTTAACTGACTGAGCCACCTAGGTGCCCCCCTCCGCCATGTTGATTTTTTAGTTGTAATAAGTGCAACGCTGTTATGTAGGATGAAAACATTAGGGAAAATTGGGGAAAAGAGTATATGTGAATGCTTTATACTATCTTTGAAACTATTTTGTAAACCTAATATTTCCATATAAAATTTTAAAAGTTCTTACCAGAAATACTGGAAGCTCAAAGGTAGTAGAGGAATGTGTTCAAAATTTTGGAGAAGAAATTATTTTCATCCTCCAGTTACATTATCAATCCAGTATAATATCTTCATAATATGGAAAATTTTGGAAATTTATTTTCTACCAAAATTTTCTTAGATAATGAGTTTAGCATGGTATAGCAAAACAGAGACACAAACTAAGAAAATAGTGGGATATGGGATATAGAAAAAAGTGGAAGCCAATTAGGAAAATGAATAAGGGAAATCCCATGGTAATAGCAGTTTAAGAATCAGTGTAGTTTGAAGGAGACGTTAAAAGGCTCTTAGGAGTGAGGCCTCTAAAAATATCAAAGAACAATATTGTAAGATACTTGACTGTATAACCATGTTGCATAAATAGCTGATATGACAAAAGGCAATAATGTAAAAAGAGAAATTGAAGAAGGAAGGAAGGAAGGAAAAAATGATAGGCAATTAGAAATTCCAAGAAAACCAAAAGGTTGTATAAAAATGAAAATACATATTTATTTCCCACTTGGCTCTTCAAAGAGTAGTACTTATGTAGCTATGACACTGTCATTGCTGTTCACTGATTTCGAGTAATTTGGCATACAAAGAGGCACTAAAGCATCAGTACTCTGATGAGGAAAGTACCAGGTCAAAGAGTACACATAGGAAGGGTGCTGAACCTAGACTTCAGGAATCAAGAAAAGCTTTCTGTAGGAAGTCATGTCTCAGCCAAAAACTGAAGACTGATTAGTTTGAAAGAAGGATGAAGTAGTGGAGATTTTAATCAGGGGAAAAAAAAAATGAGAAGGCCCAGAAGTCAAAGAAAACATGCTCTACATGCTCTTTTTGAGATACTAAAAGATACTGAGACTCACTTGGCAATAGAAATTTAGGTATGGAGAGTTATTGGGTAATAGTCAGAAATACAGTGTGAGAGGTAAGGGCTAGTTCATGGAGGAACATGTATGGTTTTAAGATAAATAATGACAGTTGTGTTATCATTTTTATTTTTTTTTTTATTTTTTTTTTTTTCATTTTTAGAAAGTGTAGAGAGTGTGGTACAGAGAATGGTTGGAAATGAGAATGAAGACAGATAGAAGAGTAATGACTGTAGTGGGAAATGGTTTTTTGGTCTAGACTAGAATAGGGCCAGCAAGAACGTGGAGACATGAATGGATAAGCCCTTAGGGTACAATTTAGTGATTATGTGAACTTGGGGAACCAGGAGGAAGGAGGAGTAAGGAAACATATGGTTTGTGACTTGAGTCACTTCGTAGATAGAGGTACCAATCACTCCACTTTGATAGCACAGATTGGAGGAGGTGTTGGAGAAACTAATGTGTCCAGTTGTCAATATCAATGATGTCCAAACTGAGATTAGGTTAGGCAGTTAGATATATGATTTCAAGCTCAAATTAAAGATACAGGCTGGAGATATTTTTGGGTAGCATCTGAAAATGACCAGTGACTAAAGTCATGTCAACAAATCTTATGTCAGTGTTCTTTGGAGAGGATAGCCTTGCATAGCTGGTATCATTTTTTAATGGGGTAAAATGAACAGTAATTCAGAAGTTTCCATAGAGAAAAGTCAATTACAAATACTTGCCTTTCTCTTTCATTTATAAAGCATGCATTGGATACCTAAGATGTCTGGAAAAATTTAGGTGAATAACTCAAGGTACCACAATAAAGAAAAACTGGTAGGGAATGGGCACCCAGGTGGCTCAGTCAGTTAAGCATCAGGCTCTTGATTTCAGTTCAGGTCATGATCTCTGGGTCCTGAGATGGAGCCCAGCATCAGACTCCATGCTCAGGTCTGAGTCTGTTTGTCCCTCTCTCTCCCCACTGCCCCTCTCCTCTCTCTCTCTGAATCTCTCTCTCTCTCTTCAAATATGAATAAATACAATCTTAAAAAAAAATTAGAGGAAGACCTATATATACTAATCTCATTATAATACAAAGAGTTAAATTCCCCAGTATAAAAATGCAGTGTGCTTTTTGGGAACACAGATAAGTCACATTGTGATGAAAGTATTCAAACTGGTTGTTGTTTCATAGAAAGCCAGATTTTCCAAGTAGAAACCACATTCTTCTACAAATTTAGATGTTTTTGTAGTGGGTCTTCTCTGTTGCCACACTCACGCTGAGGCTGTATTTAACCCACTCATCTGAGCATTTGGTTTACAAAAATGTTTAGACTGCCAACAGGAAATGCCATGAGCCTTAGGACAATCTGTTTCATTAGCTGATATGCAGTCTGAAACATGCTGGGTTGGGGGCCGTGGTATAGCATCTGGATGCGAGAGCCCCAGGAGCTGGGGAGGAGCAACCCTTCTGCAAAACACATTTGCTTATCCTCCTTTGGATGGAATAACCTGTGGACAGTGTTCCTTAAATGTGAATATCTTATCTTTTTTGACATAAGGGTATACTTATTTGAGGACATCTATCTCTAATCTTCTAGAATACTATTAACCTGAGGCTATTTCTAGTATTGTATGTTATTTATTGAGTTAATAATAGGCTCTGATATTGTATACTAGATTAAATAAACCAATGAGCCTCCTTTACTTTAACGTACTTCTAGTTAATTACAAGAGAGCTTTTATTCAAGGGGTTTTAGGTATGGAAGGAGCCAATAAAGGAGTGAGCAAGATGAAAATGTAAGAGCCTGTAAGTAAATCCATCTGGATTTGAGTTCGGTAATGCAGGTGATTGAAGTAATGAGAGCAGAACAAAGTCAGCTCAGGAGGCAATGTGTTAAAAGAGGCTGACAGGAGAGAAGGGAACTGCTTGAGCGGGCAGCTTGAGCTTTCAGAGAAAGGTATGTGGGAGAAGTGGGGGAAATGGAGGGCTGGCGTCAGTGGCCCTGGGAACGAGACCAGGAAGACGAAGGACGGACTGATTGGTAGGTGGAGTGAAATTCACATCAGACTGTGGTAAAAGAAAACAGTTGAAAGCATTAAAATATGTTGGTGGCTCCTGAATTACATCCTTGCCTAGTGATTGAGCAGAAGAAATAATGGGAGATGCTCTAGGTTTTGTGTGTGGTTTAGGGAAAGGGTTATGAAGATAATGAAATAAAAATGATAAACAGAGATGAAGAGGCTGGTTTTCTTCTTCACAGGAACTAACTGTGAAACTGCTAAGAGATACAAGGATTGAGTCATTGAAACAGAAATTAGATTTATGGTAATAAATCGTTTTTATACAGAAGCATATGAAATTATCACACAACCAAAAAAAAAAAGTTTCTAAAAAATAGCATGTGTAAAGACATATAATGAAGACTCTACTGTGTTTATTTCCAGTGTGACAATTTTTAACCACACAGAATCAGAACAACCTTAGCTGAGAGCATGCTTCATTCGCACAAGGGAGGATTTAGAATTGAAACATTAGGATCTAGGAGGCACTGCCAGGTTACTGAGGGAAGACTGGTAGGTTTTGGAAGGCAAAGTGTTTCTGGCAGGAGAATCATGTAATAATTTAATGCAGAATTACAGAACTATGGTAATCACTTATGAGGCTATAGCTGTAGAAATAGAAATGGTTCAACACAAATCTTTTTTTGTTTTATTTTGTTTGTTTTGGGGGGGCCAGTGAAAAAGCACAGGAGAGTGTGAGTGGGGGTGGGGCAGAGGGAGAGAGAGAGTCTCAAGTAGATTGTGATGCTGGGCTTTATCCCAGGACCTGGAGATCACAGCCTGAACTGAGATCAAGAGTTGGACACCTAACTATCTGAGCCACCCAGGTGCCCCAACACTGATCATTTTTTAAAGAAGAAAATAAAAATATAAATAGGTCGGGATAAGGTTATTGAGGGGAAAGATGGAAGTCAAGCAGAGAGAGTCAATTATCATTTATTTGGTTTCACTTATTTGTTGAGCATAAGGAATAGCATGGAGGACATGGGGAGTTAGAGAGGAGATGGGAGTTGGGGGAAATTGGAAGGGGAGGTGAACCATGAGAGACTATGGACTCTGAAAAACAATCTGAGGGGTTTGAAGTGACGGGGGGGTGGGAGGTTGGGGTAGCAGGTGGTGGGTATTATAGAGGGCATGGATTGCATGGAGCACTGGGTGTGGTGCAAAAATAATGAATACTGTTATGCTGAAAATAAATAAATTTAATTAAAAAAAAAGAATGATAATTCCAAAATGAACTTAAAAGAGCAATGACTCCATAGGCAGAAATTGTTCATTTTAAAGGGAAGCCAGTTTTTGGAGAAAGATGACGAGTTGACATTGGAACACATTGGGTTTGGGGTGATAATTGGGTTTGGATAATAATCCAAAGTTATTATCCAAGAGGATTTCTGCCTGGATGGTTTGATAGATGGAGCAGGGATACCAGACACATAAATGTAAAGTCATAGATATACTCACTGAGTGAATTAGCATATAGAAAGTAAAATGTGGGGGCTCCCCTATTTGGGGGTAGAAAGACTAGTAAAGTCTGCAAGAGGAAGTTGAAAAGAGTGAGACAAGATAAACTGGGAAATTTACAAACCATGGAGGCCAAAGCTGGTGAGATTTGTAGGAGACTGACTTAACATTGCCATGGGAGCTGCCGTAGAGGTCCAAGTGTAATGGTGGCCTAGAGGAGGCCCTTGGCTTGGTGCTCAGGTGGTCCTTAGTCATCTAGGAAAAACTGAAAGAGAGAATAAATTAAAGCCTCAGAGACTAAGAGAGATTGGGGTGAAAAGGGAAGCAGCAGGTGAGACTTGTGCTTCTGAGAAAGAATTCTTGGAAGAGATTTCTGTACATTTCTATTTTAGGCCAGAAGTCTTTGAGGACATGCTAGAAAGAAAGAAAGATGGGTTTAAAAAAAAAAAAAAATGCTTAAATGAGGTGGTTGACATTTTTGGCAAAGAAAGGTTTAGCTTTAGAAGACCAAAAATATTCAATAACAATATTTAGCCCCAAAATAGTGTGGCATGAAATGTTTGTCAAATTCCTGTTGAATTTGAAGAGACACTCCAAATTACCATTTTTTTCCCCCTGCAATATCTTCTGTCTATAATATTCTTAGAGTGAAAGAGTCTGTCACTGGAGTAATATTGACTATTTTATTATTGAATATTTAGCAATGAACTGAGGAGTTCCTCACTGGTGACACCATTAGAAAAGGCATGTTTTCAAGATAAACTCATAGTTTTTGACCTAGGGTTAAGTGAGCCCATCCCATGAACAAGAGTTAAATGTAGAGGGGTATTACAGGTATCAGTAAAAATAAAAAAGAAGAAAAAATGGGTTTAAGTTTTTCAGTTTATTACTGATACTTTTTATGTACTGTTAAGGAGGGGTCTAGAATCGCATTCCCCACAATGTACCAAAGTGATTCCAATTCAAATCCCAGTGAGCAGGAGAGCTGCTCAAGAACCACTGCTGGAAGGGAGCATCCCTAGGGAGCCTTTTTACTCACCTTTCCCTTTCTCTCCCTCTCCTTCCCTTCCACTCTCCACCCTTCTCTCCAGGCTGCCCCGTTCTGGGGAGTCAGCTCCCCTGAGACCGTAATGCACTGTTTCTCAGAAGTCCAGAAGGAAGGCAGCCGGAAGAAGGGCATGATCTTCCGCTCTGGCCTTTGCTTATGGCTTCTGCTTGCCCGTCCCCAGGGAAGGGGTGCCGTGGGGGTGCTTGGGGATTCCTGCAGAAAACTGGCGAGTAGGTGTACTCTGGGCCAGAGAGAAGACCGCCATCCATTGTGAGCCACTCAGTGTGCCTTCCCTGCCACGTGTTCCCTCAAAACTCGTTTCCAGTTACAAAGAGCACATTGTCGGCTACAGTCCGCTTTGTGGATTTCATTCATGGTCCAGAAAGTTGCTGAACAGTGTGAATGTCTACACAGGAGAAGGCAGGAAAGAACCTACTCAGAAAACGTGAAAAGGGGTCCAGGGGATTCCACTGTATTTTAATTGTTTGGGGGGGAAAGAAACACAGAGGGGTTAGGATCTTTTGCTTGGGCCAGGGCGGCTCCTGGGCAGTCAGGAGTCGTCCATATCCATCCTCATGACCAGCCGTTGCACTTCTCACCAGTGTGCACGCTGTCGATCCTGCTTTTACTCAAGCACCATGGCCTCGTTATTTTTCACTGGAGTGCCTTTTAAACCCCACGGCATTCTCTCATTTCGTATTTGTTAAGGAAGGGGCTGTGGTTTGTAGGGCCACCACAGACCCACGGGGAGACAGAGTGACAGTTTATTTCCAAGATGTGGATATTTTCCAAAACACTTCTTTCCTAGAATTAAATGCTTCTCTGGTATCTTAGAAAGGCGATTTCCCTTCAAATGGGTGAAGTCATTATATGATAATATATTAAAAAAAATAAGTAAAAAACAACTAAACAAAACAATGGCCTAACCGACCCTCTTTATTCCCTGTGCTTCCAGAGAGAGTCATCCCTGGATTTTGTGATAATAAAAAAAACACGTAATTGTCTTCTATGGACCAGACACTTTGTAAAACCCTTTGATGTTGTTTAGATTTCATGAAATACAATTTCTTTCTTATTCTTCGCCAAATCTGAAGGTTTCTTTCAAGTCACTCTACTGCTCCAAGAGGTTTGATGCCTGTCGCTGTGTCATATATGTCTATGTTATATAAACATGTGTGCAGACAAACCGACACATCTTTTGCATTTGTAATTTATTTTTATCCTGTCACCTCGTAAAAGATTAAAATGGAAGATTAAACTCCATTCAAATTTCACAATGTCTCAGTAATACATCAGTTCTCATCATTTGAAGAACGGTATTTCAGAACCGAGAGGTGGGACAAAAGCTGATTTGAGATTCATACCGTTGTATACCTACTCTTAAAAACAAAACAAAACAAAACAAACAAAAAACGGAAGCAATCTACACATCTGCAAATCTTGGGAAGTGGCAGTGAATTTGCATGATTTGGGCACATGAAGCCCTTTTAGCACACAAATTCTTTCCTTTCATCTCTAAAGGGTGTTGAAGGATACAAACATGTTTTTTGCAGATGATGTGAATTACTGACTGGCATAAAGAGCAACTCACACTAATGCTTCAGAAATGTGTTTTTTTATTGAATGAAGATGGCATCCAGAAAAAATACGTAGGAAAAATCATCTTTATGAGAGCTGAAGATATGGAAGCAGATATACTATTTTTATGTGTGTGCTGTAACTGACATTCAAATTTTAGGTGGTTCTTTGTTGTCCACATAATGTGTGCAGCCTTGGTTGAGACATTTACTCTCAAAGATGATAAAATAATTACATGACAAGAAAGAAAACCCGTGTATTTATTGTTCACTAGACCTTTCTAATCTCTATTAAATGAGTTAACAGCTACATATGGATTTTTACCTGATAAGAGAAAGTATTAAAAGTTTATTTCACTTCTAAAATATAATATAGTGCATTCTAAAATGAACGTAATCAGATTTTCTGTTAAAGGACTCTTTTAGTTGAGGATATTGTAAATAGTTTCTTTAAGAGTGGAATTTTTGCACCATAATTTCAAACAATCCAAGAACTGTAAGCTATAAACTGAACTGTGATGTGCATGAGATAGAAGCGGCTCTAGTGTTCCTTCTAGACCAGCCTGTTTCATGGAACAGAGGCCCAGAAAATTCTAGTAGGAAGGAGAGGTCACACATCCTGGTTGTGACAGAGCCATGACCAAATCAGGGAGTTGTAATTCCTTTGACCCACCACTTACTGGTCCTTCTACTGCATATGTTATACTGTGTCTTTTAGATGATGGAAAACTCTGAATCATTGTAATACGCAAGTTCTCGGTATTAAGGGAATTTACCCAAGAAGCACCTCAGACATAAAGATTCTCTTGGGTTTAACAACAGAAAACAAGTGAAATAAATAATTCAGCTTATATAAAAGTAAGAAAGTCTGACATGATCAAAGACAAAAAATTTTTTGGTCATTTCAGTACATATTTAAACTAGCAGGATTGACTATAAATGACAGAAAACTTAGAAATGCTAAATCTGTTCTTATTTTTTGCCTCTTGTTGAACCAAACTGTTGAATCATGAAGCTTCATGAAGGTAAGGAACAGGCTTTGATGGTTTTATTATTCTAATCCCAGAACTTTCCTATGCTTCAGACATAATGAACTGTATCACTTCTCTCTCCCTCTGTCTCTCTCACACACACACACACACACACACACACACACACACACACACATGTACACGCACTGAATAGTTAAATCTATTTGTAAATTATTAAATGGATGAAGTATTCAGTTATGCCTGAGGCCTATAGTAAAACCTAAGGATATGCACGGACTTGTCCCAAAGCCCCAGAAGTTAGCAAAATTCAAGTTTTCCTACAATACAATACTTTTACTCCAAGGTATTCATACAGCAGACATGTATAAATATGTGCACTACATGAAATGTGCAAAATGACCGTGACAGGCTCATTTGGGATAGCTCTAAATGGAGAGAGTTCAGATATCCTTCAACAATAGAATGGATTACAATCTATCGATAGAATGGAATTCTGTAAGGCAATAAAAGTGAAGGAACTCTTGCTACACATCCAACAGCATGATGAGACTCAAACCTGCTTGAGTGGATGGAACCAGAAATAAGACTGCACTCCGTACCAGGATGTTTATTTAAAATTCAACCACAAGCATAAGTATATGTTATAATGGAAGTGAGAAGGGGTTTATCTTTAGGGGTCAGTGTAATGGTGTAGCGGTCTGAAGGAAACTGCTAGGATGAGAGCGGTATTTTATTTATTTATTTATTTTTAAATTTGGTTCTAGGTACATTGCATTTATTTTGAAAAATTCATCACATTGACTTATACTTTCCGTATGCTTACCTAAAAAATTGAAGGGCATCCACTCTATGGTTCTGTAACTTTGGACAAGCTCCTTTCTTGATTCCTTAATTCCCTCATTGGAAAAAGAATGCTTACCTCTTAAGGTTGACATGAAGGGTTCATTAGCCAGTAGACTATGTCAAATCACATGGAATGATGCCTGGAACTTATGTTCAGTATGGTTGGAGAAACAGTTGCTTTCATAAAAAACCACCAAATGGACATAACAATGCAGGAAGATCCACAATCACCTAACATGCTTGAGGCACACCTGGGACTGTGGACAGTGATCATCCACATCAATTTCTATGGCCTGAAATAGCTATGAAAAGTGTCAAATGAACAAGCATTCATGGCTATGTTTGTAAACGTTTCTGAGGAATATAGACTGATGTTTTGCATTAGACACACTCAACCATCCATTGGGTCTTGGCATCTTTGAGGGCTTACTGTGCAGTATGCAGTGAGCTGAGTGTTGGGGTTACTGAGATCAACGAGAACTATTTCATGCCTCTGAAAATGGTGTGAAGGTCTATACGAGGGACAGAGATTCAGATTTAAGAACAAAAAAAGTATTCTTATGAAACTTGTAAAAGAGCCACTAAGATCATCTCAGAAATTTTTGACCACTAAAGGCTACTCAACCATTAATATGGTTTAGGATATTTAGGAAAAATTCCATGTACCATGTAATGTCTTTTTGTTTAAGATTATTTGATTATTGTAGTAAAAAGTCCATAACACAAAACTTATCATCTAAACCATTTGTAAGTGTTCAGTTAGTAGTACTAACTATACTCACATTGTTGTGCAGCAGATAGGCAGAAATTTTCATCTTGCAAAACTGAAACTCTTCATCCATTGTAATAGCTTTCCATACTTCCTCCCCTCAGTCCCTGTCAGCTACCATTCTGCTTTCTTTCTCTATAAATTTGGTTACTTTAGGTACCTCATATAAATGAATCTGTATTTGTTTTAAGTAAGAGTAATACCAAGATTTTCTACTTCACATAAATCTATGTTCCTAATTACTCTATTATTTTCAGTTTTGAAGTGTTGGTTTACAAAATAGGTAAGTCTAAAGGTTCTTGTTCTATGTTGGATTTTGGGGGGAAATTGGATGATTGGCTAACATTTCAGTGTGAATCAAGGGGGACGGCCACATTCTCCTCTCCCTGTCCTGCTGTCTTCTCCTTTAGAAACCCATTGCTGATATGTCGTTTGCAAATATCTTCTCCCATTCTGTCAGTTGTCTTTTGATTTTGTTAACTGTTTCCTTTGCTGTGCAAAAGCTTTTGATCTTGATGAAATCCCAATAGTTCATTTTTTCCCTTGCTTCCCTTGCCTTTGGCGTTGTTCCTAGGAAGATGTTGCTGCAGCTGAGGTCGAAGAGGTTGCTGCCTGTGTTCTCCTCAAGGATTTTGATGGATTCCTTTCGCACATTGAGGTCCTTCATCCATTTTGAGTCTATTTTTGTGTGTGGTGTAAGGAAATGGTCCAATTTCATTTTTCTGCATGTGGGAATAATCCAATCAAGAAATGGGCAGAGGACATGAACAGACATTTCTGCAAAGAAGACATCCAGATGGCCAACAGACACATGAAAAAGTGCTCCATATCACTCGGCATCAGGGAAATACAAATCAAAACCACAATGAGATATCACCTCACACCAGTCAGAATGGCTAAAATAAACAAGTCAGGAAATGACAGATGCTAGCGAGGATGCGGAGAAAGGGGAACCCTCCTACACTGTTGGTGGGAATGCAAGCTGGTGCAGCCACTCTGGAAAACAGCATGGAGGTTCCTCAAAATGTTGAAAATAGAACTGCCCTATGACCCAGCAATTGCACTATTGGGTATTTACCCTAAAGATACAAACATAGTGATCCAAAGGGGCACGTGCACCCGAATGTTTATAGCAGCAATGTCCACAATAGCCAAACTATGGAAAGAACCTAGATGGCCATCAACAGATGAATGGATCGAAGATGTGGTATATATACACAATGGAATACTATGCAGCCATCAAAAGAAATGAAATCTTGCCATTTGCGACAACATGGATGGAACTAGAGCGTATCATGCTTAGCGAAATAAGTCAAGCAGAGAGAGACAACTATCATATGATCTCCCTGATATGAGGAAGTGGTGATGCAACATGGGGGCTTAAGTGGGTATGAGAAGAATAAATGAAACAAGATGGGATCGGGAGGGAGACAAAACATAAGTGACTCTTAATCTCACAAAACAAACTGAGGGTTGCTGGGGGGAGGGGGTTTGGGAGAAGGGGGTGGGGTTATGGACATTGGGGAGGGTATGTGCTTTGGTGAGTGCTGTGAAGTGTGTAAACCTGGTGATTCACAGACCTGTACCCCTGGGGATAAAAATATATGTTTATAAAAAATAAAATAATAATAATTAAAAAAAAAAGAAACCCATTTCTGGGTAAATGCACCACAGGCTTGAATCATTTTTGACGTGGTGAGGATTAAGCCAGAAGAAAGAATCTAGTGGATCACTCCCCAGCTCCTTTGTCCCCATAGACTCTTTTCCCCACTTTTTCCTGATCTCACGACTGAGAACCATGGCGTTTCAACAGTTTGAGCAGTAAAAATTTTTTTTGGTTAACCTGAAGCAGAAATAATATACATAATTACCTTATCACACAACCTAAAATATGTAAAAACAATATCTTCTTTGTCTTTTTATAAATTTAAATTTATAAAGTTAACTTATTTCATTGTCAATATAAATTGAAATTAATGTCAGTGATTTTTAATGTGCTAAAATTTGCTTTATAACTCATTTGGGGAGCACATAATATATTTAATTACACTTTTAGGGACATCATTTGTAGATAAACATGTTTAATAAAAACTTGAAAGCACCTTAAGAGCTGTAGTGAAAGAGCCTTCGTGACCTTTTAGAGATGATAGTCCCACTTTAAGGAGAGAGAAGTTTATTTGTACAAAGGAAAGGGCAGTGCAGCGAGTGGAGTAAAAAAGACCATCGTGAGTGCAGAGAACTATGAACAACTGTTAGGGTGTTGGTGAATCTAGCTTTCTGTTTTGGGAATCTGGCTGGACAGTAGTGTACTAGGAAAAAGCAGATTAACAGTGGAAATAAATCTAGTTGAGGGAAAATAACATGTTTAGTTTGTACAGTTGCAATGCATATTGGAAATCAAGAGTGCAGTTTTTGTAGGCAGCGATCTTGAAACGTGTTGGAGATAAGAGGCCAAAAAGAGGTTCTCAACAGGAATTTCATGTAAGAGAATTTTTAAAATTTAAAATTTAAAAATTATGAAAACCCAGGCTAAACTTCCTATCAATTAAATAAAAATTGTTACAGATATGACATGGATGTGGCTTTTATTTATTTTTATTTTTTAATTAAAAAAAAAAAAAAAAAAAAACACCTCCCGAGTGATTGTAAGGTGCACTCAGCTTTGGGAACCCCTGGTGTGCAGTCAATGGTGTGGGATCATATGTGTATAGGTTGCAGTCCAAATCACAGGAATGGATGAGGTCCCCAGGGGAGTGTATAATACAGCTTCGTGTCTTCCATTTATTCTTCAGATCAGCCCTTGTAACTACACTGGCTGAGTGGACTATATCAGTGGGTTCTCCTGCCTTCTGAGCTTTGTAGTCTGCCAATGAGACATTGAGAAAAATCAGGAGACAGAAAGAAGGTGAATACATATTTATTTCCTGAACTTCCCTCACACTGGGCCAGTGAATCGCTGAAGGCTGACTATAATTCTCTACCAAAGACTGCAGCTCCCTCTGGGAGTCCCCATAACCTCTCTTTCCCTGATGCCTTCAGACCTAAGGGGGATTGAGGTCCTCTTAATGGTGGGAGCCTCACAGTTCTCAACTACTCTCTGTCGATTTCCCTAACCCCTGCCTACCCCTTTGTAGATTGTACCTTATAAATGCTTCTTAGTAATTTAGAGCTGTGGGGGTTTGCCCCGTTTCATCCCTTGGCTCACCAGGCAGCATATGACAAGTGTGGGCTGAAGATGAACTCCAAGGGAACATGCCCTTCCCAGGATGAGTAAAGAGAGAAAAGGGAAGCCGAGAGTAATGAGGAGGATCAGGGAAGGTGTTGGCGACAGGATCAGAAGGACCAGAGAGGTTAAATGTACTGAAAGGAAAATGCCCATCACCTTGGTCATGGGAGGCTGCTTCCTGATGAGTTTTGTGGTGCGCAGACAGCGGAAGCCAGATGGCAGGAGAGCAGGGCATGAATGCAGGTGTAGAAGTGAAGACTAGTTATTTGGCAAACTTGTTGATAGGCAGAAGGACGAGTTTGGAATTTATAAAAGAGAAGAGTTGTTTATTGATATTGCCAAACACTTCTAATGAAAACTATGTTCTCTCTCCAGTGGTTAAGATGGAATATTGATAATATCATCAAGAGACTCTACAGGGTGTATGCAAGGTTACAATTGTAATCTTAAGGGTTAGATTTTATCAGCTACTTAAGAAAAACAAAACAAAACAAAACACCAAAAAGGTAAGTCTTGGTTTAAAAAATGAACAAAGACCTACAAAAACCAGATACAGAAGAGGTACAAATAAAACTCTGACTGTCCTAGCTCTTCCAAAATGATTCCTGGATTAAGTAGCAGAGGCCTTCCTATGTGACATCATTTACTACCCTTTGTCTGCTTTTCCCTAAAGATGCTTTGCAAAGTTAGACTTTGCAGCGATATTGCTTTATCTAGAAGGATATATTAAGAAACCACCCTAGAAACCTGTTTTTAAAGGTGATAGTCATTAGGTTGCACACAGTGTCTTCCTTAGGAGAGTAACTCTGAAAATTATTTTCTTTAGTATTTATAGAAGAACTCTCTCATTTCAAATCAGCTGACTTGCTTTTTACAGAGGGATTGTGGTTTTGAAAACTGCCAGTATCTTCCACTTTCCCTCCACTGCTGAAAGTTAGAGTTGACCTTGAAGCTCCCTGTTAGGAAGGACAATGACCTCATAGGCAAATTTTGTGGATTAACTTTGTGTCTGGCTTTTTACTTAAAAGAAAAAAAAATCATTTCACTTACCTCATTTTCCTGATTTTTTAAAACTTATTTTGCATCTGGTACATAAAGCAAATTATTAATTTTTTTCTATTTTTAAGAAAAGGCTGAACTTAAAGGTATAAATAAAGCTAAAAATATAAATGGCCAAGACAACTGTGAAGATGTAGTGCTTGTTTCGTGTTTGGAATTGTGTGCTGTTTCCCCCCTACCTGTTTTCCCTATGATTATTTTCTAATCAGTTTCAACACCTGAGGCCACATTTTCATACATCAGCAAATAAAGTGGAGAACTGGCTATTTCCTTGATTTAATTTCATCAATCTAAACAGTCAATCTGGACAATTCAGCCTGCTGATTTGTCTACGTTTATGAAATTAAATGACCTATGGCCAAGTCCCTCCACTCTTCTTGGTTTGCGTTAGAGGATTTCAAAAGAAAGAAGAAAAGGAAATGAAGAAAAAGAGGGAAAGAAAGAAAACACATTAGCTTTTCTATTCTGCTTACAGGTAACATCTAAGGTCTTGGCAAAAAGGGAATGTAGATTTATTAGAAACGTTGCTCCCTTTTTTTTCTTTCCCCTCTGTGGAAAATATACAGATGCTGCGTAACTGAACGGTCATCATAGTATGGTGCCATGCAGAGGAGTGTAGGCTCTGGGAATAGAACTGAAGGGTCTTACCCCAGAGCCTGAGTCTGTGTGTGTGTGTGGGGGGGGGGGGGTGTGTGGGGGGCAGTTTCCATTGATTCTTCACAATGGTTTGGTTTTGACAAAGAAAATAAATAAAGTCATATAACATGGACACCATTCTTCAGTTTGAAGGAAGATAAAACTAATGTAAAGGTGAAGCATGAGGCGTCGTCTGAGCTAGACAGGGACCCGGGAGGCTGGCAGGTCACAGAGTGTGGGCATCAGCTTCAGGCACATAGAATTCTTCCCTGTCAAGAAAGTCACTGCCTGTGAAAGGTTTTGAAATGGAATAAAGGAAAAGAAAAAAAAAATCAACTTCCAGTATATTACAGGACAATCTTCCAGGTTATCTATTGTAGTCCTTTTGTGAACTGGTAGAACTACATAAGTTGTAGATAACTGACAATCATTAAAGAGACCTCTGTCCCTAGAAATGCAAATGAATTCTGTCTGGAGAAGGGACCACCGATTCCTGGACACTCCCCCACCCACCGCCATGAAAAAAGCCAATTTTATATCCACTTGCAAATTCATTTGATTGTTTCTAATTCACCTGTGTGGTAGCAGAAACATTTTTTTCCCTCTATCCTTCCGAGTTCTTGGTGAGGCCGCCCTGCAGTGGAAGGTTCACAGGAGAAAACGAAGCTGGCTTCATAACATGTAAACGTAGGAGATGCTCAGGAAAGCGGAGTGACACCCAGATGCCAAGTCATCACCTGAAATTCCGCCTCTACTTAAAGACAAAGGAAGATCTTGGTGTGGGGGAGGGGAGGTGGTGAGGTGTTCCCGGGAGGTCACCAGGAGAACCACAGGAAACAGAGGTAAGGTTGTGTTGCAGATCTAAGTCAGTGCCTTCTCCATTGGGAAGACTTTCTAAAGATGGACTCATGCCCCTCTTCAGAGCGGGGAGACATCCTTATAAATGGAGATTTCCCTTGTAACTGTAAATATTCCCTACAAAAAATAGTCCTTACTTCTTCTCTGTTTTCTGAGATTTTCCTGTGTTGGTAGTCTCAAAAATAGCCTAAAGAAAGTCAGTATGGCCAAGAGGCATGTTTTGGGGAGACACATTCTGCTCCCTTTCACTGAGGTGTGTGTGCCTCATGTTCTGAATTCCACTTCCAACCAACTGTAGCAACTCCCGAGTTCCCTCATTAGCTGCAGAGTTAAATAATGTATTTGGTGTGTTCTTTTGATTTATCTGATCTCATGATGCTGCCTTTTTTAAAAAAAGTGCTGGTCACCACCAATACATTTTCCTTTCAGTAATGTTCCTTTTTGTACTTCTTAAATATTATGTTTTAGGGAGACTTAGTAGCATTACAGCTGATATTTACTTTAACCATCATTTTGTATGTGTCTATGTTCTTTAGTTAAGAGTAATTCATTTTGAAGAATAAATGTACCCTATTTATTTATTTATTTATTTATTTATGTTTATCTATGTCTGTTATAAAATGATGCCTTGAAAATACAGCATTCAGGGGTGCCTAGGTGGCTCAGTGGGTTAAGCCTCTGCCTTCGGCTCAGGTCATGATCCCAGGATCCTGGGATCGAGCCCCACATCGGGCTCTCTGCTCATCGGGGAGCCTGCTTCCTCCTCTCTCTCTGCCTGCTGCTCTGTCTACTTGTGATCTCTGTCTGTCAAATAAATAAATAAATAAATCTTTAAAAAAACAATACAGCATTCAGTAATGGTCTTCTCATCATTTGTGTTTTATAAACCAGTGGCATTAAGGAAATTAAGAACTGAAGACAGGATGGTTTGCAGTTCATGGTGCTGAGGAAACCACCTTAAGAAAGAGAAGTCTCAGCAGGGAAATGTGGCTAGATGAAAGCGGGGCTTCCGTGAAACAACTAATTTTTACTTTACAAGTGCCAACATGCTAAGATGAGGCTTTCCTGGGTAATTGTTGGAAATTTCCTTGAAGAATCACTGTCTTATTTTAATCAAATGATAATCAATTCATTTGAAACTGAGATTTATTTGTGCCTGAGATTATTGGAACATAATGGCATAAGAATTCATGTAATGCCATCCTCAGCATCCGTATTCAACCAAACTAAAAAAGATCCAGAAACATGCATTATTTATTCTGTTGTATGTGCCTGATTAAGGAATTCCACAGACCTATCAACAAGTCAGACAAGGGTTTAACAGCAATCCTAGCGTTGGTCTTCCTGGCTTTTGTTTGTTCTTATAATATTAAAAGACAATTTTTATAATGTTGCTCCAACCAGATTCAAGGTCCAAGTGACAAGGCTTTGATTTTTTGACCACACCATGGGGTTCACATAGTATGGTTACTGTTTTAATTGAATTAGGTGCTTTCAGTTAAAAAAGAACAGGTGATTTTACATAAAATCTGGATTTCCACACTCTTTTTAAAAATTGTGAAGTTTCCCAGTTCTGGTCCATGGTGATGCCATAGTGGTATCTTTCTGAGACTGGTCTCATTCTCTCCACCTCCTGCTCCCTGGACTGACCTTGACCATATGACATTTCCAATTATTGACTTGTGCTGTTATTTTTCTTATAGTTAGGAGGGGAGTGAAATATTTCTTGTAGCTATGTCTCTGTCCAAAGGGAATCTATAAAAATAGACTAAGATGGCTGTACAGAGTGAACAGAAAGGACACATGATGAAGTTTTATGAATGAGAAAAGATATCCCAGTAGAATTGTTCTTGAATCTAATAGACTGAACGATGCTACAATGAGATGCTTTAGACCCTGCTGGCAATGATGAGCCTGTCACTCCCTCCCTTCTTTGCTGTGGACCCCGCCTGACCCCTGGGTCTACTGAATTTGTACTTCTTGGAGGATGAGTTTCTGTGCTGGAGATTTCTTCCAGTACTTTATGTTCATTAGCATTAAAAAATATATATATCTGATTGATTGATTGATTGATTGATTGATTTGATTTGAGAGAGTGGGCACTTGCCCATGGCAGGGAGTGGGGACAGACAGAGAATCGCAAGCAGAGCATGGAGCCCAAGGCAGGGCTGGACCCTGAGATCACAATCTGAGCTGAAATCAAGGGTCTAAGGCTTAACCGCCTGAGCCACCTGGGTGCCCCAAGCCCATTTGCATTTTTAATATATCATCAGTGTATCTTTAAGAGTTGCAAGTTTGACTTAGAAAAATGAAAAATAGTTTAGTTTGCTTGCACTGCCAAAAGAAAATGGCACGGACTGGGTGGTTTAAACAGGAGAAATTTATTTTCTTACTGCTCTGGTTGCTGTAACTGCCACATCAGGGCACTTTAGTATTGGTTCTAATTGAGGTATTTGTGTGCACACGGGACCTCGGCTTACTGCGTGCTGAGGGGATAGATGGTGAGCCTCAGTGTCTCTTTTCTTAGGACACTAATCCCATCCTGAGGGCCCGACCCTCATGACTCTTGTCACCCTCCTCACCTCCCAGAAATACCCATCTCCAGATGCTGCCACATTGAGCCATTATGTGGGGGTGAGGGCTTCAGCCTGTGAAACATTCCTTAAGACATTGAAATTATTGCATTCTGAATGTTTGAGTAAAGGCTTATTTTGCCATTATCCAGAAGTGATGACTATATCCTTATATTCTAGTGTGTTTACTTAAGTTAAACAAGCTTGGACTGCTTCTGTCTCTCTTGCCTTCCCCACAGATTTCAGCTTCAGTACACAAGTAATGCAGAATATATAAATACTAAACCACTTACCAAAATAAATGATAAATTGTCAGAAACTAGTATACTTCATTTAAATAAAATTCACCGAAGTCATTTCAGCAAATACTGTTGTCATCCCCCCCTCCAAAATGGAAAGTTTAAACTGTACTATACACTGTAAAATATATTTTTGAATTTGATGTATTGAATTCCAATTTGAATGATTAGACAAACTTATCTCTTTTAATGCTTAAAACCCCAAAGACTTTTTATAGGATCAGAATACAAATATAGGAATGATTGTAGTATAAGCTTCCAAGAAATGTATAGGTAGCCACTGTGATTATCTCTTGTACTTTCTTAACCAGGGTCACCTTGACTACCTCCCAGAACAGAGGCCTCAGTAACTCTTAGGCTGTTCATTTCACTAATGTGCATTTGTGGTTGTTAGAGAATTATTCACTTGAATCAGTGGATCCATGTTCTGTCCACTAGAATGACACAAACTTAATATATCCTATTCCTATGTAATAGACTTTTACTTTTTAATTTTATTTATTTATTTATTTATTTATTTATTTTTTGAGAGAGAGTGAGAGCAGAGGGAGAGTGAGAAAGAGATTCATAAGCAGGCTCTATAGCCAGTGGGAGGGCTCAAGGAGCTCTATCTCAGGACCCTGAGCTAATGCCCTGAGCTGAAATCAAGCATCAGATGCTTAACCTACTGAGCCACCCAGGTACCCAGCCCTTTACGTTATGAAAAGCAATTACTATGTCTCCATGATTTTTCTTTTTCTTCCTGTTTTTCCCCTATGTGACAGGGTGTCTAGACGTCATGCCTTTCCAAACTCTCTTCTCTGCTTCCAAGGACTTTTGTCCAAAACACTTTCTGAAAGCCATGGGCATTGGTGTGGCGACTCTTCCCTTTGAGGTCTCTTCAGCCCAACCCACATAGAAGCTTTTTGATTGTCTCAATTTCATTAAATATATATATATGTATATTTCCAGTTATATTCCTAAGTCCTGAGCTAGATCTCTCTGATTCTATATTTTAAATTGGCTTCTATAAAGTTGGGGATTATATATATATATATATATATATATATATATATATATATATA